>NW_027666666.1:0-92040 GCF_963455335.1 Martes martes
TTCTTCCCCTTCACTTTTTCTTAAGATTTTATTTTTAAGTAATTTCTACACCCAACGTGGGGCTTGAACTTATGACCCCGAGATTAAGAGTTATGTGCTTTACCAACCAACCCAGCTAGGTGCTCCTGGTGGAAAGAATTTCAAAGGAGAAACCTCAAACTTCAAACGTGGATTGTTTGCTGTGATGGGTACAATAAAATCCCCTCCACTGGCCTGAGTCTTCAGGAAAATCTATCACACACAGGTTTCAGTTGCCACTATCCAGAAGAATCAGGATGGCACCCAGCAAGGCAATTTGGGAAGCAAAAGCGAAAGTACTCATGTAAACTTTGGTGAAATAGATGCAATACACGGGGCGCCTGGGTGGCTCAGTGGGTTGAAGCCTCTGCCTTCGGCTCAGGTCATGGTCCCAGGGTCCTGGGATCAAGCCCCGCATCGGGCTCTCTGCTCAGCAGGGAGCCTGCTTCCTCCTCTCTCTCTGCCTGCCTCTCTGCCTACTTGTGGTCTCTGTCTGTCAAATAAATAAATAAAATCTTTAAAAAACAAATCCTCATAAATGGATTTAAAAAAAAAAAAGAAATAGATGCAATACAAACTAGAGGAATTGGCACTTACTTGAGGAGGAGGTTACATTATCTTCTATTTGAATGGAAAAAGGGATTGACCTCAAGAGATACAAGGGTTATTCTCCTGGTTCAGATGGTTTTTCAAAGGAGCCATTTCTCAAGAATAAGAGTCAAACCAAAAAAAAAAGAAAAAAAAATCCGTATCTGTTGGCTTTCTGAACAATTCGATCATTTATGGTTGTAATCTGCAGACTTGCTCTTTGAGACTCAAACCAGAAGAGGCCCTGGTGGTGGGGCAGAAACACAGCATACTCTTCTACACCCTTGAGATGCTATTTCAATCAAGTGGGTAGCCTCAAAGGGTACCAGGACTTTAGAGGATAAGTGTCACACAGAAGCTGAATGATGGAGCCCACAGCAAAGATGATGAATGGAACAGGGCATTCATAAACCTGGAGAGTGCTAAAGAGGGCTCTCCAGCATTGATATTCCAGCAGTTCTCTTAGAATACACTGGAGTTACAGAAAGCTATCTAAGTCTTAAATAAGAGACTCAAAATCAATGGAAGGGCCAGATTCACAGAGAATTTATCTCAGAGTGCTGTATAGGGAGGGCAGACAACATGAAGAAATCACTAAGTTCAAACAAAGTTTCAGGTCACTGTAGGAAAGTAAATACTCAAAGTGGTCAGTCATATAGAAAACTCTGTTGGAAACACATCCAACAAAGGAAAGAATTTACTAGCTTTGGTGACATCCACATGTATATGAAATCCATAGCATAGTTCTATGGGTAAAAGTTTCCAAAAGAGGGGGGAAAAAAAATATAAGGTAGTGGGATTATCTACCTCATTATCTGACATACAGATAACGTATTTCCCTTCCTTAGCATATACACAGCCACACACGGACACCTGGAATTTAATTTTTAAAATTCTACATATATTTGTCAAAGAACTTTAATATCTGTTATCTCAGCTGGTCTCTACAGTAATCCAATTAAACAAACACAGATAAGTTTATCTTTTTCCATTGACAGATAAAACCATTCAAAATCAAAAGAAATTAAGTGGCCTTCCTAAAAGATTCCCCTCTAGGCTCCCCCTGCAAACCTATTAGGACACTTTGGATTGCAAATAATATAACCTCAGCCCTTACTGGCTTAGGTAGAGGGGAAATTGGCTCATGTAGGTAAAGTCCAAGGGTAGATCTTCCTGGCTAAAGGCATAGCTAGATCCAGATTTGGAAAGTATGCCATCAGATATCAGTCTCTGTCTTTTGGCTCTAATTTCTTTGGGTTGTCCTTACTTTTAGGTAGCTTCTCTCCTCTTGATGGAAGATGGCTACCAGTAACTTCAGAACTATTTCCTATCATCTGAGCAACTTCAGTAGAAATCATGTGCTTCTTTCCTACAGAATAAATAATTTGTTTTAGTGATGAATTTATAATTAAGGTTTTTGTTTTGTTTTTCCCATAGGCTCTCCTGGTTGCTTGATGGAGTATTCAAATTTCTTTTGGTTCACTTATTCACTCTACACTCATGGCAGGCTATACTTGCCCAGTCTATTCAGAAGTTTCCTTGCAATCCTTTTCAACACAGGAGTATTAGAAGCCATTTCCAATCAGTAAGATCTGGTGTGTGAGTTGAAACTCTAAACTTCCTGCAAGCAGAAATGCACATTCCACTGTCATTGTCTCTTAGCTTGTGATTTTGTTAAGAATTCATCAATCATCTGAAATTTTTTTTCAGAAGGCTCTGGCTGTCAAAGATAAGTATTTTCCCCAGTAAAACTTTAATGGACCAAAAAACAGTGGGAGTGAATTACTGAAGCATGGATATATTCTTCACCTTCCCCTTGGTTCCTTCTTCCCCCTAAACTCCTGGACCAGGATTTTAACCATAAAACCCAGTAAACATATTTTGAAGCCATTCAGCCATTCCCTTACTTATTAAGAACAGGCGCCCACAAATATTAGTCATAATGATATCTTATCAAGAGCCTGAATATTGACTGCTACATTGCATCTGGTATAATTTGATTTGGGAGGACTACATCAACTGACTCTAATTTGGGCTTTTTAAAGTGCAGTGTGGCATCACATTAATAACTGCAGAAATTATAAAAATATTAGGATTGCTATGGGGAAAGGAAAGCCACACACACTTCCATCCCCTGCCTTCTATTCTCTTTACCTCACACAATGGCTGATGACAATGGTTAGTCTGCAGAGAGTGAGAGTTCCAGTCTCCAGCCAATTGGTACTGGTAGTGAACTCTTAGCACAAGTGGCAATAAGACAGAACAAAGGAGTACTCTGACAGCTGACTGAAAGTTGCTGTTTAATTAATTGGTTGCCAACCAGTAGTTGCTGAAAGGTTTGCCACAGCATTTGATAAGACAGCTTTCCATAGTTAAAAGAGCTATGGCCCAAGAAACCCTTCTGGAAAGAAAGACACCATGGCCTCCCTCAGTGTCTTAGCTTAATACATTATTAGGAAGCTGTTCTCAAGAGGAAAATAAGGAAATTAACCCTGAAGGAATTTAGTGAAAGTATTCTCTGTGCCCTCAGAGTCTTGACCAGGGTTCTGTGAGACCAGCCTCTGCTCTCGAGTGGCACATGATCTTCGGAGAGAAGCTAATAGGCAGTGATCCCGCAGTAACACAGGCAGTTACCATTGTGTGTGAGGTGGAGGTAAAAGCAAAAGATCATCAAAGCACAAAGGCAGGAAGCAATGAAAAGGCAGGAGATTAGGGCTTCTTGCAGCTGAGTCTGGAGAAGTGAGTAAGATTTGGACAGGCCAGGAAGCTGTTCCAGGCAGAAGGGATGGCATCAGCATTTTAGGGGGACCTCCACTGGAGTAAATCACGGTGGACCTGGAGCCCTTGGTAAAAACATCAGGTTTTATTTCCACAGGCAAAGAAAACCACAGAGGGTAGTGAGCAAACCAGTGACCTGATCAGAAACATAGAAGGCTCTGAGAATGGAAACACCAACTTCTTCTCTTTTTCCTCCTCCTCCTTCTCCTCCTCCTTCTTCTTTAATCACTGACTTCATGGCCGCTCTCAGAATGAAACTTTTATGCTACGCTGTCATGCATTTACTCACAATTTTGACTGAAGACTCTTCCAAGCTTGTATTGTGTTCCATTCATAAGGTCTTTGAAATACAACGTAAACAAGATTTACCACTGAACCTCAAGCACCTAGCATGGTTTCTGGCAGGGGATAGCCACCCAAAATTATCTTTTGAAAAGATAACTCCATAGTACTTTTAAGGCAGTCAGACCCATGACTTAAGTTTATCCTCCTCCTCTGCAAAGACTTCCCTGGAAGATTACATCTGAAGTCACTGACGTTTGTCTACACCTTCTCTTAACTAGAAAATCAAGGGATACCTAGGGCGCTCAGTCAGTTGAGCACCCAACTTTTGATTTCAGCTCAGGTTATGATCTCAGGGTCATGAGATCGAGCCCCAAATTGGGCCCTCTGTCAGGCCCTGCACTGGGCATGGAACCTGTTTAAAATTCTCTATCTCTGCCCCTCCCCTCAGCACACACACACACTCTCTCGTTCTCTCTCTCAAAAACAAACAAACAAATAAAGTCAACTGCACTGATCAAGCCAAGTTCCCCACAGGGAACAAACCTTCTTTATGAAGCAAGATAAACACTTCTTGGAAGAGAGACTTCATGGGTCATGACTGAAAGGTTCTTCAGGAATGTCATTGTTTTTCCTCACCAAACATCTGTTCCCTCTTCTGTTGGTACCAGCTCTTGGTTTTACTTGAAGAATCATCCTCCTGTCAGTCTCCAACAATATGGTTAGGTGCCTGGCTCCATCCTACATTGACTGGCTTGAGCAGTTGACAGCTGACTCAAACCTAGCCAATAGCTATATTGCTAATAAGAGCCAATTCCATAACTTTTTCTAGAACTGTTGAAAAAGGGATGCATCTTATCTTAGGGACCATGTGAGGCCTTTGGAGTTGAGTGGTCCTACCCAAGAGTATAGAGAAAAGATAAAGCAGAGCAAAGAGATGGAGAGGAGCCAGGGTCTGCTCAGAGTTGGAGTAGGCCCCAGGTGGCTCCATTGAAATGGGATTGTCTATAGACATCATCAGGACACTTTCTAAATAAGGATGAAATCTCCAATAAAGTTTTAGTCTCAAGCAAGCTATATTGCCACCTAAAAATGCTGTAGACTAAAACCTCCTTCTAGGTCCCAAAGAACCCTGGAGGAGGATTTTACTGAAGAAAACGTGCAGAGGAACTTCAGTCCTGAAGTCATGGCACTGGCAAGTTTGGGCAAAAATAGTTGGAAAACTACAGGGCCATAACATCTTGAGTCATACATTTCCTCCACCACCTGCTTTCAGGTCACCACCACCTCTACCCAAATAATTTTAAAAAGTCTTCAGTTTTCATAACCTCCCATATTCATTCTCCATGGATCACCTAGAATCATTTTTTGAAACTATAAATTCTGTTGTCACTTTTCTTCTTAAAATACTTTGATAACTTCTTGTTCATATGAAAAGAAAATCCAAATTCATTACAATGACCTACTTGACCCTATAAGATCTGTCCCCAGCCTCCTGCTTCATTGAATTCATGCCACTCTAAAATCCAGCCATCATAACCTTCATTTTGTTTATCAAACACACCAGCTTCTTTTGAACCACAGAGCTTTGATTTTGCTGTTTCCTCCATATGAAGTAGACTACCCCAGGTTCTTCTCATAGCTGAATTTTTTTTTTTTTTAAGATTTTATTTTTATTTATTTGACAGACAGATCACAAATAGGCAGAGAGGCAGGCAGAGAGAGAGGAGGAGGCAGGCTCCCCGCTGAGCGGAGAGCCCGATGCGGGGCTAGATCCCAGGACTCTGGGATCATGACCTGAGCCAAAGGCAGAGGCTTTAACCCACTGAGCCACCCAGGTGCCCCTCATAGCTGAATTCTTAATCTGGTCCGCCTAAGCCACTACCTCCCTAAAGACTTCTTCCCCTCCATTTCTTCTCAACTCAGGTAAATTTGATAATTTTCTTTATGGCATTCAATCATGTAATAATATTGCTTCTTTTTTTTTTTAAGATTTTTTATTTCTTTATGTAACAGAGAAAGAGATCACAAGTAGGCAGAGAGGCAGGCAGAGAGAGGGAGGGGGAAGCAGGCTCCCCACTGTGCAGAGAGCCCAATGTGGGGCTCAATCCCAGGACCCCGAGATCACAACCCCAGCCGAAGGCAGAGGCCTCAACCCACTGAGCCACCCAGGCACCCCATAATGTTGTTTCTTAATAGATAAAGGTAAGCTATACAAAGACAGGAATCTTGTCAATTTTCTCCATAGAATTTTTTAATTCCTAGAATGAAGGAGCCCCACATTTAGTACTTAATTAGTATTTGTTAGATAAGTGGATGGATGGATGGATAGATGGATGGATGGATGGATGGATGGATAAATGGTGATTGCCCATGGGATTGCAATTCCTGGTCTCTAGTAAAAGTAGTCATCCTCAATCTGAAGTACCAAACCTAGGTAACTTTATAACCAAAGAATCTCCAGATTTTAATGCCACACAGCAGGTGGCAGGAAGCAAGTTGTTCAACACAGACTACCATCAAGTGTAGAAGCAGGTAATTCAGATGAGAGTTTGTATTTTCTATTGTATTAACATTAACTCCACTATTAAGATCAGGTGCTATGCACCTTGATAATTCACATCTATTTCCATTGAGACAACTATTAACTTCCAAATTCCCATGTTGTTTAACCCATCTTATTTTGGAAATGAGGAAGAACTTCAGGAATCAATTAAAACTTAGTGTATACTTTGTGGGCACTTGTCTTACTCCAAGGATGGCCCATTCTGGGATTAATCCGAACACATTCAGCTGTGCACTTCACCTGGTAGATAACCAGGCAGCCATGGAGTTCAAATCTTTGACACAAGATAAAAGTGGTTCTGATCCTGAATTCCTTCCAGCGGTGACACTTCTCAGCATCATCAATCACTCCAGCCCCAGAGAGTGGGCAGAGAGCTTTGGGCTAAGGTCTCCAGCAGTCCTTCAGCTGAAAAATGTGTCTGCAGGCTCAGAGACATTTTCTGTGTGTTCTTTTGATCAAAGTGAAGCATTATAGGGTAAAAAAATCAGAAGATAAAAAATAGGTTACTATGAAAGGCAAGCTTAATGCACACATACCTTCATCTTACGTCTCAGAGATAAATTTTTTAGAGATAATTTTTAAAATTGTTTCTTTTCTTTCTTGTTTTCTTTACCTCCATTGCTCTAAATAATATGAACATCCATTTGTTGATTTATTAGATTTGGACAATATCTTTTGACTCTCAAAAGGAGAAAATAAGGATTTAGTTCACCTACTGTCCCCAACCCAACTTTTTTCCATATTTCATTTCCATATTTCAGAGTTAAATTATTTTAGTTCTTCCACTGATTACATTTTCCCCAAAACTTATTATGACACTATCAAACATACATAAAAGTTGAAAAAATAGGGGCACCTGGGTGGGTCAGTGGGTTAAGCCTCTGCCTTTGGCTCAGGTCGTGGTCCCGGGGTCCTGGGATTGAGCCCCACACCTCCGGGCTCTCTGCTCTGCGGGGAGCCTGCTTCCTCCTGTCTCTGCCTGCCTCTCTGCTTACTTGTACTCTCTCTCTCTCTCTCTCGGTCAAATAAATAAATAAAATCTTTTTAAAAAAAAAGTTGAAAAAATATACAATGAACAGCCATATTTACATCACTTAGATCCAACAATTAACATTTTACTACACTTGCTTTATCACACATCTATTCATCCACACCTATGACCATCCATCAATCCATCTTATTTTTTGATGTGTTTCAAAGTGAGTTGAGATATTAGTATGCTCCTCTAAACACTTCAGCTTACAGTATTGATCCAGAGTTTAGTATTTGTTTACAGTTCTCCTTTCACTTTTGAAGTAAAATGTTTTCTCCTTTTGAAACAAAATTTACATAAAATAAAATACTCAAACTTTAAGTGTATCTTTCTATGAGTTTTGATAAATGCATATTCCTTTGTAATTCAAGGCTCTGTCTAGATATAGAACATTATAGTCTTTGTCTTCTCCCAGCCAATCCCTGTCTCTCCCCCACCACAAAGACAACTACTGCTTGGATTTTTTCTTTTAGATTTTTTTCCCTGTTCTATAAGTCATATAAAAGAAATCCATACAATAAATATTGTTTCATTGAAAGATTTTGTTTTTCACTCCACATAATGTTTTTGAGATTGGCTCATGGCATTCCCTTTATCAATAATCTCTTCTGGCTATTTATCTGTTCTCTTATTGATAGACTAGCCTGTCTGCTATAACATTCTTCTACAAGTATTTTTTTGTGGACATATTTTCTTTATATAGCTAGGAGTGGAATTGCTGAACCGTAGAGTAGGTATATGTTTAACTCTAAAAGAAATCAGCAGAACTTTTTTTTCCAAACTGCATGTGCCTTTTTATATTCCCATTAACAATGTTTGCAAGTACTAGTCATTCAGTATCTTTACCAATATTTGTCCCTTAAATTTTAGCTAGTCTGATAGGTTGTGTACTAGTATCTTATCATAATTTTAATTTGTATTTTCCTTATGACTAATGCTGTTAAGTAGTTTCTCATGCGTTCATTGGTATGTGTATATGTGTGTGTGTGTGCTTGTGAGGTGCGTGGTCAAATTTTTTTGCCCATTAAAAAACCGTTTTTTTGGTCTTTTTATTTTTGAGTTGTAGTAGAAGAGTGAGGTCTTTGTCAAATTTTTATTTTTCAAATATTTTCTATCAGTCTGTGACTTGCCTATTTATTTTCTTAATTAATTTTTGGCAAGCAAAACATTTTAATTTTGATTAAAATTCATTTTTTAAAAGATTTTATTTATTTATTTGACAGAGAGAGAGATCACAGGTAGGCAGAGAGGCAAGCAGAGAGAGAGGAGGAAGCTGGCTTCCTGCTGAGCAGAGAGCCCAACAAGGGGCCCAATCCCAGGACCCTGAGACCATGACCTGAGCCAAAGGCAGAGGCTTAACCCACTGAGCCACCCAGGTGTCCCAAATTAATTTTTTTTATTTATAATTATTTCTTTCTGTGAATGTTTGCCATTCCTAAGTCACAAGAATATCCCTCTCCGATTTTCCTCTAGAAACTTTACTTATTATATTTTCAAAACAGCTTTATTGAGACATCACTTATATACTATAAAATCGTATGCATGCAATTCAATAATTTTAGTACAGTTACAGAGTTGGGCAACTATCGCCAACTAACTAACAACTTTATATGACTTTATATAACAACTTTATATGAACAATTAACCTACTTTTGGAACATTTCTATCACCTTAGAAAATTTCTCATGCCTGTTTACAGTCAAAACCACTCCCACTTCCAGCTATAGCCATTCACTACTCTATCTCTATAAACTTGCTTTTTGTAGATATTACCATTTCTAGAAATGTATCCAATGAAATTAAAATATGTATGCACAAAGACATGTACACAAATATTCATCCTGGCATTATTTATATTAATAACTTGAAGTAGTTTAAGTAATATAGTTAATACTTATTACTTGTTCTAGTAACCCTCCTGTTAACACTTTATGGATAAAAATCTTAGCAACACTGATTTTTCCTCTACTCTTCATTTACTCCATTCACCTCTGAAAGTTATTATTTTAATACATCTTTCCACCTCAATTAGTCTTCCATTCTTTGTCCAAGAGTGTTTACATTGTTAAAATTTAATAAACAATGTTTATATTATTAAGTCCATATAAGCACTCATTTTACTCATTTATTCACTGAAAAGTGACAGGCAGTGCTCTAGGTGTTTAAGTTACAAAGGTGAACAAGACAAGTAAAGTCCTCTCAGGGCAGGGTAAGAGACAATGGGAGAAAAGATAAGTGAATAATTTAATTGTTCAATCAAATACTGTGGTACTAAGAGCAGGATTGCATTTCATCTCTGGGCGTCCCATTACATTACTCCTGTGCCAGAATAGAAGGTTCTGCATGGTAAAGTCAGATGGGCTTGTTTTTTAGATTGATTTTCATTAATTACTTGAAAGCTTGCTTCATTTTGGTGTGTTTCATATTTGGGCTTAAAGTTACAAGATGTATTTTTTAAAAAGAATTAAAAACTCAAAGGGAAGTAATAGTAACAATAAAATCTCTCTTATTATTGTTATTTACTCTTTTCTAGCCTCCTGCTTTGCTGCCCTTCACCTTTCCAGAACCCTCTCTGGTTCTCTTGCAAATCTTCCAGGGCTAAGAAGTATCTAGCATTTATTAAACAGTTACTAAATGCTAAATACTATACATGCTTCATTTCGTTTGGTCCTCACAGCCCTATGCGATAGGAGTTATTATAGTTTCTATTTTATGAATCAGGAAATTGAGCAGTTGAGTAAAGCAGTTGACTATGAAAATAATACATTGATACAAGCTTTTTCAAAAACAATGCAAGTGATGTACTAAAACTCTATAATACTTACATCCTTTGACCCAGCTATGCCAACCTTGTAAATTTGTTTCTTGGAGTAATTGAGGAGAAGAAAAAAATCATTCATTAATATTTTCACTGCAATATAATCTTAAAAATGAAAAGGTAGAAACAGTTGAAATCTCAGACAACAACAGAACTTACAGAATATCAGTAGGATAGTTTATCAAATGACTGTTGAAAGAAGGAAGGAAACAGAGGAACAAGAAAGTTTCCTTTCCTGCTCTCCTGTGTGGAATCTACTATTCGACCCAGGTCTTTCTCCTTGATTATTTGTTTTGTGTTACTGAAAGACATATGAAAATGTTTTCCTTCCTTATTGCCTCCCTCCCTCCCTTCTCCCAGTTTTTTTTTTCCTTCTTCCCTGTTTCTCCCTCTTTGCCTCACTTCATTTCCTCCCTTCCTCCCTCATATTCCACATTTTTGTCTCCTTTGTTCCTCAAAAAATTCTAATGTTTTTAGTGTATCACTATTGTATTTCTATACATTCTTTCAAAATATTACTGGTCTTGCTTTGTTTTGTTTTGTGTTTCTAATTTTCTAATATCCAACATTACTCATAAGAAATACTATTTATTTTTTATTCTTACACAACATAGATGAATTACTTTCTGTCCCTCTGGGAGCATTTAGGATATTCTTGTTTTTTGAGAATGTGTCTAAGCATAGGATCTTGGTGGACCTGCAGTCGGCCTTTTTAATCTGAAAATCTGTGTTACTTGTTACCTAGAACATCTCCCAGCCCAGCTCCTCAGGGACTCATAATTGAGACCAGTGGATTTCAATATAAACTTTACTTTTTCAATGAAAATAGCATTATGGGGTCTTTTAGTAGAGGGTAACCAAAAAAAAAGAAGAAAGTACATACATATGGTTTTATTTTTTATTGTTTTTGTTGTCATTTTTTTGATTGGCTTCAATATTTATGATGATGAATGTCATAAAGACTAGAATATTGGAGTGGTGAGCCTGTTTGTTTCTCAAGGCACTTGAAGCAGAAGGTGGGCCTGGGGTTTGACATTGGAGACACTGATGTTGACCTTTGACACAGTGGTTTTAGAGAGTGCAGTGGTTCCATGTGATAAGGAAGAAGAATTCGGAGTGCCTAGGGGTAATCTGACAGGGAGAGGTAGAGGAGGAAAGCTGGTATGGGAGGAGCATAAAAAGAAGCCATAAAAGTTGTATGGTGTTGGGATTCAGAGTCAGCAGAATTTCCCTCATTGGTGTATTGGATAACATTTTAAAAAGAGTGTGCATCCCAGGGGTGACTGTGTAGCTCAGTCGGTTAGGTGGACAGCTTTTGATTTTGGCTCTGGTCATGATCTCAGGGTCCTGGCATCGAGCCCTACCTTGGGCTTGGTGTTCAGCAGGGAGTCTGTTTCTAAGGATTCCCCTTCTCCCTCTCCCTCTGACCCTCCTTGCACTCATGCTCTTTCTCTTTCTCTAAAACCTTTTATCTATCTATCATCTATCTGTCTATCACCTCTCATGTGTCTTTCTATCATTTACCTATCTATTATCTATCTACCTATCATCTATCTTAAAAATAAAATAAAGTAAGGGGCACCTGAGTGGCTCAGTCAGTTGAGAGTCTGACCCTTGATTTCAGCTCATGTCACTATCACAGGGTCATGAGATTGAGGCCAACGTAAGGCTCCACACTCAGCATGTAGTCTGCTTGAGTTTTTCTTCCTCTGTCTCTTCCCCCACGTGCGCTCTTTCTCTCTCTCTCTCTCTCAAAATAAATAAATAAATCTTAAAAGAATAAATAAAATAAAATAAAACTGTGTACGCATCCCAGGGCAATGTCCTAGTGTTCTAACCTATCCTGTCCCTGGGGATGAAGCTTTCCAGAGCTCTGGGCTTTACTAGGTGGGTGGGAAGGGTAAGTCTCAGTTCTAACTTCCTACCTCGCACAGGCTCACAGCTTCATTTACTTGTAGAAATGAAAGTTCATACCCCCTGTCCAGTGAACATGGAAGGACATGGTTATAATTTTAGTTTTCAGTTTCTGCTTTACTTACTCACTTATTTAGGTATTTGTCTTATTTTTTTGCGAGCTCAGCTATAGACTTAAAAAACATGTTTGCTACATTTAACCATCATTACCAGGATTTGTCTTGGTCTGCCATATTTCTAGAAATATGTTCTCCATCTACTCTTCAGCCTTCCTCATTGTGAACTTTGCCCTGTAACTCCTCAGACACTGCTCTCATCAAGGTTACCAGTGACATCTAATTTTTAAATCTATAAAAAATCCTTACCTTTTCATCTTCTCTCTAACTTTTTGACACGAGTGACCACTTGCTCTTTCTTGAGGAATTTTACCATATTGTCTTTAAAATAGGCCAGTACTTCCTACAGGTATATCTCCAACAGAGACTCTGCTGTAGCTCCAGCCTTGCATATCCAGCCCTCCCTTTGACATCTTCATTTGGATACTTCAGAGGCACCTCAAAATAACATGTCTCAAGTACAACACCTTGATTCCCTCACTTACTCCCCCATTACTCCCCACCTTTGCCTCCCCTCTCTCACATCTCAAAGAATGACACCCTATCTACCATACTCAAGATAGAAATTTAAATATAATCTTTGGTTATTTATTCTTTTCTGCTCTTCCCACAATATTCGTCATTTTGTTTTACTATTCAAACTCTATTGAAATTTAGCCTTAGAACCATTCAAGCTTAATGCAACACAGTTGGCTATGGCACTGTCCTTTCTCACTTAGACTTCTGCATTCATCTGCTTCCTGTCTTTTCTGCTGCCTTCACACTTTTTCTTCTCTAGCACATCCACCTTAGAGTCTCCAGAGTGGCCTGTTCACATAACTCAGCACCTCACGGATCTCTCATTGCCCTGAGAACCGTGGCCCAGACCCTCACCAGCTCCAGTGTGAGCTTCTCCACCTGATGGGGCAGCCTCCCTCATGCCACTCTCTACTTTGCTCACTACAGTCCAGCCACACCAACTTTCTTTCATTCTTCAAATATGCAAAGCCTTTCTCATCCCAGGGACTTTGTACTTGATTTTCCTATGTGTGGTTTCTATTTTGGCTCATGTGCTTCTATGCCTGGTTATTTTTTGGGTTTCATCATAAAACTTCCCCCAAGAGAGTCCTACCCTGACAACCTAATTTGAATTAGACCTCCTCCCATTATATACTAGCACAACACTTATTTATGTAAATTTAATATTTATTTGTGCATATTTCTCCCATTGTCTGTATGTCTACTAGAGTATTAGTCCCATGAACACAGAGACCTTTTCTTCTGTATTCTTTGCCCTGTGCTCAAGCCTGACAGTTAGCTAGTCCTCAATAATCATTTGTTAAATGTATGATTGTTGAAAAAATAAATGAAAAAGTCAGAACCTGTTTGGGACCTTTTACCACACAGCAGGCTCTCTGGTGGGCCCTGCTAAGCCTCCCAACACAACAGAAGTAGGCCAGGTGGAGTTGCCCTCAGTCACATTTTATCTGAGTTCCTGAGAGTACTACTCTTTGCAGTTTTTCTATTCACGGTGACACAGCTGAAGGGAGGAAATACGCTCAGAATAACAATCAGAGCTCAAAGCTGGAGACTGCACCCACCAGGCATGAGGCCTTAACCATTCACCCTGCACCATAAAGGTGGCTTTGTGAAATCCTGACAGAAATTTGAAGAGGATTGATATGCTCTAAAAGGAGGCAAGATATCCTAATTTCTAATGGACTACTCCTGAGAATGAAAGGGTGCTACTAATAATTATGCTAGAATAATAGACAAGAACAGGGAGTGCACTGGACAAACACAGCATAATATCTCTCAGGGAAAGATCCTAGCTGGTTTTTAAAAAAATTTGCCCTCAGAGGGTTTCTGCCCTCAAAGTCTGGGAAGGCAACCTGGACCACAGAGGGCATAAGGCTGGGTGTCAGGGAAGTTGAGGTCTGTCCCTGTGAGGTCTCACCTGTGAGCTGCTGCCACCTGGGGCAGGTCACTTAACCTCACTGAGCTGTGCCTTCCTTGGTTGTGATTTGGAGAGAGTAAAACCTATTCCATCCCTTCCTACAATTCTATGAGTGATGGCATTCCAGAACCTATAATTGTTTTAGGAATATGTGGTGCTATTCATATTTTATTATTAGAGTTTGCTTATTTATTTGCATATTTATTATTAGAGTTTGCTTTAGTTAAAGGATTCTCAACATTAAACTGAGAATTCTTTCCACTGGAATTTCAATATAAATATATACTGAAACAATAGAGAAAGGTATGGTTTCTTCTAAAACATTAAAGTTATCTCTTTTCTTATTTTTAAAGATTTTATTTATTTATTTGGAAGAGAACAAGAAAGGGAGAGAAAGCACAGAGGGAGAGGGAGAAGCAAACTCCCCCTGAGCAGAGAGCCTGATGTGGGGCTTGATCCCAGGACCCCAAGATCATGACCTGAGCTGAAGGCAGAGGCTTAACCGTCTGAGCCACCCAGGTGCCCCAAAAGTCATCTTGAGAAAATGGTCTTTAGAACAGCTTTTTTGGGTGGATTTTTATTCGTTTTTTTCTAGCATGTATGTGTGTATATTTTCAGTATCTGTTTACAAATTTGAGTTAATACTATATATGCAGTTTATTCAGCAACAGGAGAAAAAGAGAAATTATAGACATAGAAAAAATAATGCTTAATAGCTTAAAAACATTGCTCATGAATGGAAGGGCTATGATTTTAATCATTCTGCATCTCGATCAATGATCTGTTTCCTTTGTTTCTTTCTGGTTTTTATAATATTTTGAGGAAAAGGAGAAACTTGTAATACCAAGATTTTTGCCACAGTTTTTTGTCATATGAGAAAGTCTCTCAAGAAAAATTTCAAGTTTTTTTTAAAGATGCCTGGGACATGTAAGCATTCCTAGCCACAGTGTGTGGGTCCACCTCACACTCATTCACAAGCATTGAAAATGGCTGGGTTTCATTTTGTTTTAAGATTTTAAGTCAAAATCTTTCCTGAAGAACAGATTTCCCCTCAGGACATTTGTTCTTCCATGAGTTCTCACTGACCCCAGGCTCACCATCCTTGTCTGCCTGCTTCTGGGGCTTCCTGGAATGTGGGGTTTCCAGGATTAAGACCTGAACACTCCTGGGCAAACCAAACTGATGAGTCACACTACTGGGCTGGTTACTAGGGAACATAAACCTCCTGCCTCTTCTCAGGGCCTCGTGATCCATAGGGCGTGTCTTCTGTTGGATGATTCTGCTTCAGAGCTGGCCAGAGGAAGCCTCCGGAGACTACCCATTACCACACAGAATTGACTCCCAGAGCTTTCTGTCTCTGGTGGGCTTCTGGTCCTTACCACCCAGCAACAACCACCCCTCCCCACCCAGATCCATCAGGCCCAGGGAAAATCTCATATGGGAAAAAAAAATGAAAAAAACCAGCATATATTGCATGGAGCGCTGGGTGTTATTTGTAAACAATGAATCTTGGAACATTACATCAAAAACTAATGATGTATTGTATGGTGACTAACATAACAAAATTAAAAAAAAAAAAAGAAATAAGATGATATGCCTTGAAATGAAGGTCAGTGTCATCCAACACTGTTCTTTTTATTCACTGGCTCTCAGCTTGTGGGGACTTCCACAGGTGAGAAGGGAATTCTGAACCCAATAGAGGCAAAAAATATAACCAGCTTGGAGAAATGAAGTCTTCTTCCATGTGCACCTCTTGCAACTTGGACTGCCTGAGGATGAGCTATCTTTGGCAGCTCCCCCAGGGCAGGAAGGAGCCAGGGCCTCAAAGTTTACTTTTTGAATTATTCATGTGTTATTAATAGCCGCAGTGATGACGACAGGAAGAGAGTAATCATGACACCATGACACAGGACCATCCTGAGGGAAAGAAAGAGATAGAGAAAGGCAAGGCAACTGCATGTGTTTGGCCAAATAGCAGATGCTGAGTCATGCCTCCTCCGCTTTCCTCTGCTCCCCAGACAGGATCAAGGGCAGGACACTGAGGCCCTACCTCTGGAGAGTCTCCTGGACCAGCTCAAGCTCAGTAGCCCCCTGAAAACCCTCCTTCACTGCTAGTACAGCATAGTAGTTAAAAACAGCCATAAGAAGCCCAGTTCCTATCTGAGATCCCCTTCTTAAAAGCTGAGTGACCTTGAACATAGGTCTAAACTTACCTAAACCTTTCTCATTAATTTGACTATAAGGAATTAAGAATAGAATATATGCGTGGGACTGCTGTGAGGATTAAATGGGAGAAAGGGCTGAGCACAAGCTTTAAGCATAGAGCCAATGTCCAATAAATGGTAACTGTTTAATTCTTACTATATGCCATCGAAGCCCATTCTGTGCTGGTTCGTGTTTATTTTTCACCTTACTAATAGAATCTTCTTGGCTTCG
Source organism: Martes martes (assembly GCF_963455335.1). Taxonomy (NCBI): domain Eukaryota; kingdom Metazoa; phylum Chordata; class Mammalia; order Carnivora; family Mustelidae; genus Martes; species Martes martes. The sequence continues at coordinate 16,486 of NW_027666666.1, forward strand.
ATTGAAATTACTCTACTGCTTGTGAATAGCTAAGTCTAGCCTTCTCCAAAGTGGAGGTACCTTACCAATCTTCTTTTCTTTCCTTGTGGGGGTGGAACGAGGGATCTCAGAGGGACTTCTGAGCATATGGATTTTGTGTGGTTGGTAAAAGATGGGCTCCTGTCTCCTCACTAACCAATGCTTCTGTCCCCTGCTTCAACCTGTCCTAAAATGCAAAGCATCAGAATCAGCCAAGCTTGGGGGAACTTGCTGACTTCTTTTAGGCCCACCCAAGCATGGCATTTGCCCACTCCAAGGAGAAGGGCTTTGCCACCTACAATGCCTGTTTTACTGGACTCCGTGTGTCCTGTGATGGATTTCTTAATGATGACATTCCAGTCTCCTCTTCATCTATAAGAAGGAGATGTGTGATAATACATTCTTCACAGTGTTGTTGCAGGAATAAACATGGCAGTTCACCAATGGGACTTAAAAGAGTATCTGGCATTCTGGATAGACCAAATCAACGTTAATTACTATTATTCTTCTATCTACCATACACATTCTATTTTAATGTCTACTTTACCTTCAGTTTCCCCAATTAGAACTTTTTAAGGCAGGTGATGAAATACTTTAAAAGGAAACATTTGGCAATTTCCTAAAGAAGTTTTGAGCAGGGGAACCTGGGTGGCTCAGTCAGTTAAGTGCCTGCCTTTGGCTTGAGCCATGATCTCAGGGTCCTGGGATCCAGCCCCACCGTCCAGCTCCCTGCTGGTTGGAAAGCCTGCTTCTCCCTCTCCCTCCACCTGCCATTCCCCCTGCTTGTGTGCTTGCACTCTCTCTCTCTCTGTCAAATAAATAAAATCTTAAAAAAAAAAAGTTTTGAGCAAAAGACTTAAGAATTCAAGCTCTACCCCCAATACTCACATGCCAGAAGTAAAAGACTAGAAAAGGGTATGAGGAAATTCTTAAAAACTTGCTTAAGAATTGAACTTGAGTGTCAGGCCCTATCAAAGCTGAGGTGTGGCCAAGAAAAGGTTCCTGGAAGGCTTCAGCTCTCAAAGGGAAATTCCTAATGAAGCTCGTGTCTTAGGGTGGGTTGCCCAGAAGACCTTAAAATAAGAATCTGTAAAACATGATTTATTTGGAAATGATCCAAGGAAAAACTGGAAAGGGATTAGGAAAATAGGACAAGAAGGAAAAGGACAAACAAGGGTGTAGTATCAAGAAAAGGTCGAGGGAAATTTAGGCTCTATGCCAAAAGGGAGTTCTGGTGATAACACCCAAGAATTATCCAGATCAAGTGCAAAAAGGCATCTATAATCCCCCCAACCATCATCAGTTAAGGTTTTATCCTGGAGAGAATACACTGAGGTATTGCCAACTCTTGGCGCAAGCAAGGCCAGTCATGGCAGCAGACGTAGGAACCCGGGTGCAGGCTGTGGGGAGTGACAGAGCTGGCACATACCCAGACAGTGATGGGATCCAAAAAAATGGAGGCAAAGCTGACAGTAGGCTTCACTCCAAGGTAAGGTAAAGCCTCATCAGGAGGCAACTCTTGTCACCAGAATGGGTGCTATATGTGACTCACCCTATTCTTCCTTCCAACTTTTCCCTACTCAAAGTTTTTACCTTCTTTTTCCTTCTTCCTTTCCTTGAACACTGATTGGGCATTTTCTAGATTCAAGGCTTAGTGTCAGGCACAGTGCGGGCAACAAGATCCAGAATAAATTATGCAGGACCCAGTGAGATCATATAATTTGATGGCATCTTCATTTCCTTCTGATCTGGAACCATCAACAGAATTTGAATCCTGGATCAGCCATGTGTAGAGAGTAGTTATATGTTTCTCTAAGTCTCATTTTTTGAGGTAGAGGTATTAATAGCACTTATTTACACGTATTTTGTAAGACTGTTATTGAGATATTGCAGCTGATGGATTTGGAGAGTCGTGTACAGTGTGTGGCTTATATATTGCCAGACCCATTTTTTTCTCTCATTCCATTTCTTTCCCAGATAGCCTTCAAGGTTGTTAGATGGCAACCCTCATGTTCTGGACAAAAGTCCTCAGATCCTTCAACAATGACTCCTGTGAATTTGCTCTTAGACTCCTCTTCCTTGCCTGTGAGATATTCTTGTGGTAATAAAGAATAAGCTACTTTAAGAATGAGGAAGGAGTAATCTAGAAGATGGCAGACTGTAGAAGCACCAAGAAGACCTTCTGAGACTTCAGGCACCAGATGCTCCGTCTTCTTACAGCTTGCACATTCTTCTCATGTTCCAACTGGCCATTGCTTTCTGTATACTCTGGTCCAGATCCCAGAGCAATGGACTGCTTGGATTGATTAGATACTTTCTTCCCTACTTGGGCAGTCCTTTTGGTGGCCGTTTTCTAGGCCGCTGGTTAGTTTCTGGATGACTGCCCTTGGTGCTGGTGTTATTTCCTGATCCAGTGGCCTCACCCCGTGTATGAATAGACCTGTCTATTTCCCCAAACATCAGGGTGGTTGACTGGGGAAATAGGTATGACTAGCTTTCTCATTTTTCCCAACAAGATCCAATTCATTTCAGTCCTCATCACAGTCTTGGATTTTGCCTGGGAAAAGACTGAGAAACAAGATGTATTAAAGAACTTAAAATTATTCTATCAGTCTCTTGTTGGCTTCCTTGTTCTTCATACCTGCACATACTCTTCCTCTCCGCTGCTAGACTTCTACTTTTCCAAAAGCAAAACTCACTGTGTGGAAGGTAGCTGTAACATACTCCGGGGAACCCTAGTCCTACAAATAGAGACCTTTCTGCAGTTCCAGCCATAAGGCTGATCTTAGTAGGATTCTCTCAATGAGCAGCTTAAACTTGTATCCCACTGCTTTTGAATATTCATCATGTTAGCACAGTCCCTGGAACACAGTAAATGTTTAACAAAATATATTTATCCAATGAATGTTGAATATTGGAGATGGATGGATTCTTCTTATAAATACAAGTACATAGCATATATGGGAAAGAGACTGTGAACTACAGAGGTATTAACCAGGTCCTGTGATGCTCTTTACAGATGCCAGTTTGAACAGTGAAACAAACCAGGAAAATAAATTTAACGGTATGCACAAACTGATGGGTTGGTTGTGGTTGCCTGGAACAGTGTGTTGAAGAAGGATGAGTGAGGAGTCTGTTTCCAGGTTTAGGACTGATTAATAATGTCTGCACTGGGGAGAGCAAAATGAATAGCTGTACTTGCGCCATGTATCCTCAACATGAGACCTACTCACTTCTGGCATCCTGCAAGTGGAACCTAACAATATGGCTCAGTAGAGCCTGAGAAGAAAGGAGGAGTCTAGTTCTACAGGCAATGTCCAGCATAATCTGGCCAGTATTGCCATCCGGACCATCTGTAGTTAAGGAATGGGGACTCCATTTCAGCCCCAACACACTGACAGTCAATAAAACGCCCTGGTAACCTTTGAAGCTATACAAACATAAATTGTTTTCCTCAAATATCCTACAGAAAACCCAGACTCTCAGACCTGTGTGCATCAGAACTCTGTTTCTGGCCTCTGGAGACCTTGCTTTCCTCTCTCCTGAGAGAAGGCAATTGATAGGTTTCAGGGCCCTAGGCGGGGCTTTGAAACTCCTGTTGAAGTGAAATCCTGACTTAAGAGTCCTGGTGGTAAGGTTTTTCAGTTTTCAGTCTGGGTGAGCGAGCATCTGGCCTGGAGATGGAATGAATTTCTGTTTCACCGTGGCAGGGAGGAGATTCATCAGCCTGTCACCCAACAGCACACAGCCCAGTGGGGAGAGTAGCTCTACAGACAGCGGCGGCAGCCTTATCCATTTTGCTGGCCCTCTGATGGGTGCTATTTGGGCTTCAAGGTAAGCAGGATGGTTTTTCTCTCCCAGAAATGAGTAAAAACACATGTAAAAGAGAGAGGCCAGGTCTTGGTCCTCTAAGAAAGCTCTTTAGAGCTTATGGAAAGACTTCAGGCATGTGCAGTGGAACAACTGTGAACCTGTCTGAAGCCAGGAAGGCATTTCATGCCATGCTGCTCCTCAGGCCATCCTGTCAGCATCAGGCAGGGAAGCACGTGCCCCCTGGGTGCCTACATTTGTTCCTTCTGGAAGTCGGTATGACTTCTGAGAGATAGGATTCTACTTTGCTAAACCACATATTCAGCATGAGACAGTAATAGTGTTGGTGGAGGTCTGATGAAGCAGAGGTTGTCGGTGCCCCACTGCACCGCTGTGAAGGCAGACTCTGTTGGGGGATTTCCCATCTGAGGACTTTTTGCTTCTGACCCTTCCTATGCAAGCAGAAAATAGTCTTGACCCGATAATGCAGGGAAGTTGCTGGGAGAACGCTCCAGCTCTCCCCTCCCCTGGGCTGTGGATTCCCTGTGTGGACTATTCTACACTGACCCTCCAAGTTCTCCCGGGATTTGAGTACAGGTGCCCAGGCCAGTGTCTTGACTGACGACACACCTTTTCTTGGCTCCCTCTCCACCTGCTGGTATCTAGGGTAATCCAGTCTGAGGTACCTGCTCTGAGACAGCTAGTCTCAACTCTGACTTCAGGCTTACCTGTGCAGATCAAAATCCATCATACTACTAAACCAAACCAAAGACCTTCCATTTAACAAGATTCGCCTTTCCTAGAAGGCTGGTATTTTGTGTTTTGATGATATCCAAAGGTTTCCTCCAGGAAACAGACCCTGATTCGTTACTTTGTCAACTGCAGCAGATAGGTACTCACTGGGGCTTTCCCCCACCATGAGACAGAGCACCCCCATAATAGTAATAACCTGAAAATTTTTCTCTAATTTCAACTGTCTTTTTTTCTAAAAATTCAATAAATAAAAGTAGTAAAAGAGGTAATGTTATAACAAAACCCTTGAAACTCTTTAAAATAATTTTTAAACACCAAGTTACCAAGTTTGGTGACAATGTGGAATAAATTGGAACTCTCAAGCATGGTTGGTGGCAGTGTGTCCACGTCCACATTTACAATCACTTTAGAAAACCATTTGTCATTATTTTCTAAAGTTGAACGTATGCTTATACTATACTCAGTCATTAAATTCTTAGCTCATACCTGACAGAAATTTGTAGTTACATGCACCAAAAGCAATGTATAAAAACTTTCCTAAACAGCACAATTTATAATGGCAAAATCTGAAAACTACTCAACTGCCTATCAACCACAGAATGGATAAGTGAATTGTAGTGTATTCACACTGGATAATCGTGAAAATCAATGATCTCTAATTACACACCAAAAGCTGGGTGAATCTTACCATTACGTTGAGGGAAAGAAGCCAGACCCAGGAATACTTCATGATTCCATTTCCATGAAGATGAAGAGCCACAAAAACTAACTGGTGGTGATAAAAGTAGGGACAGTTGTTACTCTTGAGAGTAGTGACTAGAAGAGGATATAGCACAGACTTCTTGGGAGTTGATAATATTCCATCCCTTAGTCTGGATTCTGGTTTAGAGATGTTGTTCAGCTTGGGAAAATTCATCAAGCTCTATACTTGTTATTTGTGTACTTTTCTGTATGTATGTTGTACTCCAGCAAAAGTTCACAACTATAGGAAGCAAATAAGTAATTTGTGAATGGCTATATTCTGATACTACTTTTAGTACAAAATTATATCACTACACCTCACAATTAATTGCACCACTCAGCTAAGTAGGAATCACATCGGAGAAGGTGGAAGGTGTGAGACTGCACAGATGGGGGGCTCTTCAGAATCCAGCAAGGAGGAGGAGGTATTGGTGAAGAGGTGGGCTTTGTGCCTATTGTCAGTAATGATGTTGGGATTCCCTGTGACCACATTTGAGTATCACGAGGTCACATGTGAGGTGTTGGCGAGCAGCAAGGACTCAAATATGCTTGCAATCATTGCTCTTCTTCAAATTAGCTTGCTGAAGTTCCCACAAATATGCTGATCATGGAGACAGCCTGAAATCGACACCACTGTCCCTAAGGAAGAAAAAAAAGAAGCCAAAAATTTAATCACTGCTTTTCTTCTTGGTAATTTCTGAAGCAATTGTATAGACTACCAGTTCTTGCACTGAACATGACAGACTGTGTTACTCTGCCATTGGTTAACAAGACAGCCATGTGGAAGAGCAGTTATATTCTTGGTAATAGCAAAACAAGACACAGTGGCCAGTACTGCCAAGAGGAGGGACATACAGAACAGAAATCAGCAGCTACCCAGAAGCTCAATGCAAACAATGTGCTGGACTAGAGGAGCAAGCCTGTGTGTATCATTCTTCCTGAAATATGGGGTGGAGTGACAGGCATATCCTGACACCTTGAGAAACACCAGGGCTTCCATATCATTTGCCAGAGAAGCAGCCATTTGAAGATATAAATCATGGCTTTGCCATGGTCTGGATGATCTTGAATTAACCTTTAACTTTTCTGAACTTCAGTATTCTCATCTGTAAAAATAATACGCACCTTATAGATTATTGCAAGGATCAGGGTTTGCAGAAATTTTCTGTAAAGGATCAGTTAAGTATTTTAGAGTTTGCTGGCCACAATATCCCAATTACTCAACTCTCCTACTATAAGGTGAAAGCAGCCATAGACAACAAGCAAATGTGCTCTCTCTGTCAAATAAATAAAGTCTTTAACAAATAAATATAAATAAATAAAAAGAAGCAGCAAGCCTGATTTAGCCCCTATGTGTTGTAATTTACCAATCCCTGGTTTAGACCAAACAGTTAATTTACATGAGATAGAATGCTGGGCACTTCCTATTCTCTCAATTAGCAGCAGTTTCCTTCTTTTCCCTTCTTGCTGCATTGTTAAAAGAGGTGTGGAGCCAGGTTAGAAGAAGCATCTAGCAAAAGTTGAGTTCCACCCTTTTATATTTGAGCAAACTGCTATAATCCAATTTTTCAAAGGACCCCCAAACTGCCTTGAAGATGTCTGTTAGCAAAATGGATCCTCAAAAGTTGGTTGGTGAGGGAAGGGGTCAGTGGACAAAAGAAACCTCAGGAAACTCCTCACATTTAATCCAAGGCAGGAGAACAATATACTCACTGACATCCAAGCTGAACGACATGGCCACATCAGTTAACTATGCCTGCTTCCTCATCCTCAAATCGGGGCTATAGTACATACTGCAAAGAGGATTAAATAAGTTAATATCTGCAGAAGTATTTATAACAGTGCCTGAAACATAGTAAGGATCCAGTGATTTCAAATGTTATTAACATTAAAGCAATACTTGGGGTCTCTGTCCCAATCCTCATGGAACTCAGAGTTCTAGACTTCTGGTTGTGGGTCCTGAGCAGAGGGTGGGGCAGGAAAAGCCATTCCCCGAACTCTACTTTCCTTCTTGTCCTGCTCTGTTTTGTGTGGACCAGAGCCAAGGTCAGCAAACACAGTCCTAGAAATACACTGAAGTTGGGAAATATACATAAGGAATAGCTCTGGCATGAGCATGTTTCCTCTTTCATTACTGGCCCCTGAAACATAGTCCATGATGTAAGGGTCCCCAGATGTACTGTTTAAATGGGTGGCTACATCAAATGCTAATGCCCTGCCCTGTGGCCTTCTGGACGGCAACAGCCCCAAGGGGAGCATGCTCTGAGTGTGTCTGTGTGCACGTATGAGTGTTGGGGTCTAATGAGCAAGAGCAGCACAGAGACAGATTCCGGATCAATCAGTCCAAAGAATGAACATTGGCTTTTAAAATGTCAATTTTCTCCTCCTGGCCCCAGTTTTTTCATCAAGGAGGCCCAGGAGGAGATATGCAGAGTCTGAGGTTAGTCCCAAAGGACACGTTTCTTCCTACACAGATAAAGTTTCACTAATCAGACAGTTGGATACATAGAGAATTCAATTTATAGAAGTTGATTATCTTAACCCAGAAAAGGGGCTTTGCCCTTCAGGCAGTGAGAAGGCAGCTTGCTCCTCTTTGGCTGAGGTGGCCACTGTTTCTAAAACTTGTGAGTATGTGGGACAGTGGGAAAGCAGAACCAGGAGGAAAGGCAGAATGCCCCAGTACACACAGGGCTAATGAGTGGAGCACCCAGGCCAGAGAATAGAGAGAAGCTGGCGAGAAAATAGGATTTGGAGCAAGGCAAAGCTGAAGTCAGATCCCACAAACTCTGCGTGATCTTGGAAAAGAGACCTAAACTTTCTGAGGCTCAGCTTCTTCATCTGACAAATGGAGAAAGTGATGTCTGCCTCAGGGGTCTATTATGAGAATTAAATGAGTCAGAAATGTATAACAAGCAACAGAAAGTCATATGACCAGCATTCCTTTCAGGACAAAGATCACATTTGTTTGGGAAAAATAAATTTTCTGATAAGCCACCTGAGAACCCAGGAATCAAAGGCAAGTAATTTGTTTGGAAAGTGATTTTAGGATGCTCAGAATCAGGTCAGAGTGTCAAGAAGAAACTCTCAAAAGAATTTGAGCATTGACCCCAATACAAAGGGTAAGAAATTATGAATATTCTATAGTTTCTAATAATAGGTGAATGGTTAAATACAATAAGAAAAAATATGTAATCTTCAAATATACTTGTATAAACAATATCTGATGACATATGAAAAACAAATAATATATTAAGTAAATTAATAAAAATATGAATATATGCATAGTGAGAAGGACAAATATTAAAAATTTGGAAGACAAATAAACCTACATTATAACAACAACAATAACAAAAGTCGAATGCAATCAGTGATGCCAACATATTTCTAACTTGGAAGAATATTAATACCTACAATTCTTGAAATTGAAGTTCTATTTCTTTATTGGAATGGCATTGAGAGTATAGATTGCTCCAGGCAGTATAGACATTTTAACAATGTTTATTCTTCCGATCCATGAAGTTCTACTTCTTAAATTTAAAGTTTTTGAAACTTGGCCAAAAGATGTCATTGGACTTATTGTTGAAGATTAGCATCCACCCCCAAATACATGCAGTGAGTTTTTCTACAGGTAGGTATGACATTCTTTGCACAATCTCTTCCTAAATGCAGTGCTTGTCATCACACTATGCATCCTGCTCATCGGCAGGATGATTCAGAATGAATCTCCATTCTGAAAACTTCCAGTTACTAACAATGACAAACACAAAGGTCTTAGCTGGAGATCCGTGGGCCACGGTGAGTCCTTGAACAAGCTTTTGAGTCTAGTTGCCTTCTGATGTTGTATGCAGAATGCTGAGTGTAAGCCCAAGTGCGTTGTCTGCATTTGTCTGCATTGTCAAAGTGCTTCAGAAGCTGGAGAACTGCTGTTTAGTGAAGTGATTCAAGGCATTGCAGCTGTAAAATAACTAAAACACATCTAAGACCATCTCCAAGCAAATCCTCCATTTGTAAACTCCTTTCATCTCAGCCGAGAAAGGGGTTAATAGCAGCCTGGTCCACTTCAGCAAATGAGTCTTAAACCCACAGACTGATCTCATCCCCCCACCAGCAGGCTTGTTCCGCCTGCATACTGGGTTATAGAAAGAGACCAAGAAGAAAACATTATCATCTAAACCCAGCCCTGGGCAACTGGACCTGTGCCCACAGAGTTCCCCAGACTTGCCAGCAGGATGGGCTTCAATAAGAACTAAGCCCTCCCCTCTAGGTGCTCATCACCAAGCCACACTTACAGATATTCCATCACCCAAGCAGCAGGGCTGCCACATTCCCAGGATAACATCATGATTCATCCAGATCCACGCGCCTCCAGAATAGGCCATTTATCTGAGCCCGGCCAGGTGGCATGGGGATGATGACTGGAGAAGAGGCTCCATTGTTTGATCATAATTTACACCATCCTCGGAAAATATTTTCTGTCTTATAAAATAATGTTCTGCATGAATGGAGGCACACATGTACTAGAAAGAAAAAAGAAGAAAAAGAAGAAGGAGAAAAGAGAAGCTGGTTCATATAGGAGATAAATTTAATCCAATGTAAATGTATACTGACAAGAAATTTCCCTTAATCATTTCGTAGGCTCTGAAAGAACTTTCTGCACACACAGAAACCAGTCCTCCTTTGTCTTTGATGAACTGAGAAGCAGATCCGTAAGTGCCCACAGTAAATCCAGGAAGTACAACCTGTGGAGGGAGGAAGCCAACAAAGCATGAGTGAAAGAGCAGACTTTATGGAAAACTGGGGTTCAGTCTTGTTGCATTCCCTTTGCAGATGCTGTGGAGCACATGACAAAGCTTTTCTACCTAAGGGGCGAGGAAGCTTGAGTACTTATTCACTGTATCTCATTTGTCACGGAAAACTGGGGTTCAGTCTTGTTGCATTCCCTTTGCAGATGCTGTGGAGCACATGACAAAGCTTTTCTACCTAAGGGGCGAGGAAGCTTGAGTACTTATTCACTGTATCTCATTTGTCACGGTAGAGGGCTGCTACATGGGGCATTTACTCCCTGTCCCTGGTGGTCTGCCCTATGTGTGGAATTAAACATACCTCTGCTGCCAGAGGAGGCAAGAGCCATTGGTAGTTGCAGTAAGTAGTCTTTGGTTTACATCGAAATAGTAAATGCCCAGGGGATAGGGGCAGGGCTCTGATACTGTCTGCAACATCCCCCACACTCTCAAAAGTATCTAGATTATCACTGGACAGGTAGAGCAGAAATCCCTCTGGTCTGTGGAAAACTGGAAATTGTTAGCTGTTCATCTCTTGGCTCTTTGATCAAGCAACACATCTTCTTTGAGCACTATCAATGTACTTGTCCCTCTGTTTTGTCCCATGGGGAAGGCAAAAGAAAGGAATGCTAGGATGTCTGGCTTCCAGGAGCTCATCATACAGTTGGAGAAGAAACATCCACAACCTGAAACAATCAATATGGCGGACACAAAGCTGTGGGGCTGATGGTGAGCACCGCACACAGCCTCTTTCCAAGAAAAGTGAATTGTGACCATCTTGGTGGCTAGCCATGGTGCAAGGGCATTTCTTCAGCCACCAGACCCTTCCCCAGGTATGGTGGAGGTAGAAAAGCAAAGGACTGCTAGACTACCTCTGGAGTGAGACAGCTGCCAAGTCCATTAAAGGGTAATAGCCATCAAACAAAAGTAGATTGGTGTGTTTCTTGAACCCACACATGTCTTAGGTTGGGCTTTTCCAGGGACAAACCTTGAAACAAGGATTTCAGGGGAAATGGTTTGCTTAGGAGGTGATCCCACAAAGCACTGATAGGGGAATGGGGAAGTGATCAAGAAAAGGAAAAAGCTAACACAGAATGAGTAAAAGAGCAAGTGACAGCTGGGGACAACTAGCGTTCACTCCAGTGGGGAATTCGGGAACATAACATAGAAGCCACTGGGAGTCACTGCACTGCACCTTTTCTGAAAGGTGCTGGAGAGCCAGGCTCATGCCCTGGAATTGGAAGCACAGAGGGGAAGGGTTGGCACACCACTGCCAGTGTCTGTTACAGAGAGCAAACAGCTTAGTATTAGAAAAGGTTTTTGGTTACAGCTCCTTCTTGGATCAATTAATGCATTTTGAGGTTGCTGCTTAGCTCACAATAATCTCCCTTCCTTTGGGGATGCTCTCGGTGGCCACACCTTTGTTGCATACCCCTGCCTTCTTGATCTTAGTTGATCAATCCAGGGACAGGTACTTTCCTCAAGATGGGCCACTCACATTTTTTCTCCCAGGAATCTGAAACATGACGCAAAGAGACACAAGGACTTAAAGTCACCACACATGGATCCTGCAGAAAATCCGTGAACTTTGACTGGTGAGAACCCTACAGCTGTCCCACCCACACCCCACTCCCACCTCACCACCTGCTTAATTTCCAGCTGTTCAAACTTCTTCCTGTTCTATATACTCTTCTAATAAATTCTCTCTCTCTCTCTCTCTCTCTCTTTCAGTTAGTTTATTGGGATAGTTAAAGTTTTTCTGTTACTTGTTATCCAGACAATGTTAAGATGCATTTATGTGGGCTCAATTTCAAAAGCCCTGATAACCTGAAAGCAAGAGCAGGACTCAGGTTTTTTTGTCTAACTCAGTGACATTTATGGATTGAATCTCCATTCAGCCCCACCCAGCAGGCATGTATCAATGCAGAATGATCGCCATCCAAAGGGGAAATCCTGGCAAAATGGCAGGGACATTCAACATTTTTTTAAAAAGCATATTTACATATCCTCATAGAGCACATAAGCAAAAGCACACAGTTCACATATTTAGTTAGATTTTAATGGGAACAAAGCAGTTAATCCCAAGCTTTCTAGTATAATGGAAATCTGTTTGCCTTTTGAAAAAAAAAAATGAGAGTTTAAACTGTGAGTTAAGTAATCCTTTGGACAGCGGGCACTCATACCTCAATATATTAAATGTTTTCCAATCATCCATTCTGTTCATTATAGAAAAGTAAATTTGCTTAGCCACTAAATACCAAATGTTCACTTAGAAAACATTAAGGAATGTGATCAAGAAATTTTCTTTCTTGTGAAATAATTGCTTCAAAGCTGCATAAACACAAAGTGCACATTTTCTAGGGGAACAAGCCTCAGCAACCAGCAGATTTATATGCTGTTGAAAATTACTCTTGCCTTCTTAAGCCAGCATTTTTCTTGGTCTGCCTCTTGTGCATGGATTGTTGTCTTACAAGAGGGAAAGCCTGTGGCAGGACTCAAGTACAGATTTCTGTTGGGAGTTTTGACATCCATGCACATTTGGTTGATAGTCAGACATGAGAGCTTGGAACCCAGAGAGATGGACAAGGGTTCTAGACTGGATGTAGGGAAATTTGGTATTTTCTATGGTCAGCAAATATCTCACTGTGTGTCTTTGGGTAAGAAACTTCCCCATTCTACGTCTCAATTTCCTCACTATAAAAAGCTGATCAGAGATTTTATTCTGATTCCATTCTATAAATTAGTGCTTCCCTACATCAATGACAGTCATCATTTAAGACATGACACCTTAGTAACTTCTGGGTTCCATCTTTAATGGCATTTCTCTTCTCTTTCTGTAATACTAATGGTAGTAACAATGGGTGCTGACACAGCGTGGATGCTAACACATCCATGATACTTATCATAGGACAGACACAGCTATTAACACCTCACATGCATTTCCTTACTTAATCTACACCGCCATTCTATGAGATAGGTACTGTGATTGACCCCAGGTTGCAGGTGGAGAAACTGAGGCAGAAAGCTAAAAAAACTTGCCTAAGTTCCCATGGCAAGTAAGTGAAGAAAAATTTAAAAACCCAAAGCACTTGCCAACAGACAACCACTGTGCTATGTCGTCTCGCTTATAATAATCCACCTCTGGAAAAACACTGAAATTTTATTTTCCTTTTCCTTTCAAACCTCTGGCCTCTTTATCATATGATTCAATCTTTTGAGAATAGTCACAGAGTTTAAAAAAAATAAGTCAATGAATATTTTAAAAATGGTGTGTGTGTATGTGTGTGTGTTAGAGAGAAAGGGGAAGATACTGACCCTGTCCTCTGAAATCTTACAGTTTAATTCAAAGTGAGCCCTGTACAGCCTTGATTGCACCCTTGCCTTGGGGGTAGGGAAAAGAACATCCAGAACCGTAGAAGGTAAACTTGCTATCCAAATAACCCATATTGTTTTTGCTGCTCCCTGTTCCTGGAGTTGAGTCATTCCTTGCCCATCCAGTGACCATGGGCACAGGGGTGGAAGAGAGAAGATGTGGCAGCACCCCAGACAAGCCCTGCAAAGACCTGGAACTGGCCCAGCATGTGGTTCCGGAGGGAATCTCAGCTCATGTTTGACTTCCTCCACAAATACCCTCATTCACACTAATGACCTGAAAGGCTCCCTGCAAGCGGCTCTCTTTGGCCTCTCACGTGCATGATACCTCACACTCAGCCCTAGACATTTACCAGCCAGTGCCTTCTGCCACGCTGATCAAAGCCCAGGTATATACCTCTTTCACTAGACTATAGGTTCCCCAAGGGCAGGGGCAGTGTCTTCATTCTCCCTGACTTTGACATATACCCAGAATAGACTCTGACAGACAGCAAAACCCACTGATTAAGCAATAAACAAATCAGCATAAAAGATGTACTATGTCCTTTTCAGTTGCAAGAGTTAAAAATTAATCTGAAACTAGCTAACCAAAGAAGGGAATCCATGTCCTCATGTAATTGTCAGGTTGAGAACTTTAGAACCTCAAATGCTGTCTCTCTCTCTCTTCCCTTTACTTCCTTAGTTTGGCTCCTTGTTCAGGTTGGTTCTAGTGACATAACAGCATTCAGCAGCTCTGGCCTTCTCTTTCACCAGCTAAGCAAATTCAGACAAAAAGGAAAAAAAAACATTTTTACTGGTTTCCACCAATTTGCCATGTCTGATCCTGTCACTTGTCCAAAGATAAATCAGCCACAGCATCTGGGAGATGGAGGTCACCAATGGCCAAGCATGGACTTCAGGTGTCCTCCTTGAACTAGGAACTGACCATGCCCTGTCTGAAATCAAGGAGTTAGAGCAAGGGAAATGCCATTCAACAATGAGCGGTCAGGAGGGGCTATCAGAAGGGAGGATGGATGTCAGCCAGGCAAAATGCCCTGGCGTTTCTCAGGAGAGAGAGACCAAAGCTGAGACCCAGCAAACTGTCAGATCCAATAGCTGGCTTATACAAGGTAGAAAGTAGAATCTGGCTTCCTAGATGTCTGGACTGTCCTCCATAAAATATGATTTGCTTGGTGTCTACCAAATGTATACACAATGCTCAATCATGTTGTTGACAGTGGGTCAGAGAGTGAAGTGTGTATTGGTTTCACAAGTTCAGCTGCTTTAACCTGCCCACCATTTCTTTTAGGAAGATGTCATCTCCCACCATCAGCTTATGAGAACTTAGAAACTGAAGGTGAGACCTATGCTGAGAAAGCTTGTCAGTGGTGGAACTAGGATTTGAACCTAGGACATCTCTGGAGGGCTGCCTCTGGGATGGCTGCATGGGGAGATTGCTGCCAGTTCCCTGGGTCCTAACAGCTTACCCAGTGTGCCCTTTGCAAAGAGGCTGTCAGTTGCAGCTGCATTTATGCCCCCAGGCAATCGCATCCAGGCATTAGCACATTCTTTGCAGGAAGGTTTCTCTTAGTGTCAGCAAGTGGAAATGGCTTATTTGTCCCCTGATGGCCCATATTGTAGTAAAACAACCTCACTCCTCATTAGCAGGCCAGGAGACTGCGGTCAATGATTGCTTTTAAAAACAAACACCGTGGGGATCAAGAATTCTGGGAAGAACCCACTGTCCCCCTCTTGCTCTGTGTCTCCCCATTGCTTCACTAATTTCTGTTATGCTTAAAGGGAAGACTCAGCAGTGAGATGAACAAAGGGACAGCCCCCAAGGTGGTGGCTGCTGCTGTCTCTTAGCACTTCCTGTGCTGGTTTAGCTCACCTCTCACTGCAGACCATGAGAAGACTAAGGCCAGGAGTCTTGTCTCCTCTGTCCCCCCAGTTCCTTGGCTCAGGTCAGATGAGCCTTGGCACACAGAACCCTGGCAAAGAAGCCATTAAAAGCACAGACAAGACATCTGGAAGTATCGCGGCCTCACCCTGCCCACAACTCTCAGGCTGGTTGAAACAAACAGCGCAGTCGCTAAGTACAGGTAGAAACTCTGACAGACAACGGTGAGGCTCTGCCCACAGGAACCAAACCACTTAGCAGGAGAGACACACTTGAAATAATCACAATGATGACTGTAATATTAGAAACTGTGGTAAGTGTCATGAAATAAAAGAAGGGTTGTGAGTTGTGCAGCGGGGGTCCCGGCCCAGTGGAGGGTGGGTGTTATGGTGTTTAAAGGTCATCAAAGGACACTTCTACAAAACTGGCAAGAGAGGCAGCATAACAAAGTGGTTGCCTAAGCCGGACTGGAGGCTGGCAGCTTGTTCTCTGCATGGTCCTGGACCCTTTCCCCTCTCTGTAACACAGGCCTGTGATCGCAATACTGCTCACTCCCCAGCTTGTTAGGAGCACTCTAGACTTAAAAGTGGTGAAGTGCTTAGAAGGGGGCTGGTATGAGAATGCTACAGAAGTGTTTGCTGACTATAAAACTCGGAGGCCTGAAGGGAGAACTGGAACAGTGAGGCCAAGAGTGAATAAGCAGTTTCTAGGTGGAGAGGACGGCACACGCAGAGCCCTCTGAGGCTGGGGAAGTGCGGCCTGCGGCGGTGTGGGCCCATCTGCATGGAAAGAGCCCTGTAGGGGGCAGCATGGTACAAGAGAACAGGGCTGGTCTTGGCGGGATCCTGCTCCGGTTCGTTGCAGGCCCAACGTGGAGCTTCTGAAGGGCCTGAAGCAGAGGAATGTGATCACGGTAGTGGTTTCAGGAGATGTAGAGGTTAGGATATAGGGACAAAAGAAGAAAGGAGGAGTGAAACAGGAAACCACCATCTGGCTTTACACCCTACTGGTGGCTGGGAATGGGTGGGGTTATTCTAATGATGGGCAACTGTAAATATCCCTCAGGTGAGAAGCGTCAGTCCCACATATAGTAGGTAGAAGGTGGGACAGCATTCCCTAGGTGCTGTGCACACGTCACAGGGCCCCTTGGGTGGCCCTCTCTGAAACTGGCAGAGCCCCAAGGGAAATGTCACACTCTATCTTGCCTCCTCAAGCCCTTGAGGATAAGATGAGAACTTCCTCTCCGCTGGTTTCTGCAGAGCTGGGATCTGATGAACCATGCTGTTGCCATCTTAGTTGGAATTAGGGACCTCGCTGAGAAAAACAGTTTTTTCCACCTCCTGTAGGAATTCCCTTTTTGGTAGGGTAGGGTCTTAAAACAAAAACAAAAACAAATAAACAAACA
Source organism: Martes martes (assembly GCF_963455335.1). Classification (NCBI taxonomy): domain Eukaryota; kingdom Metazoa; phylum Chordata; class Mammalia; order Carnivora; family Mustelidae; genus Martes; species Martes martes. The sequence goes on from NW_027666666.1 coordinate 33,245, forward strand.
AAAGAACAGATATTCCGTGGAAGGCAAAGGAGCACTTCGACTTTTTAAAATTTACTTATTTAATATATATATAGCAGAGCAGCCAGCTGCGGAGTTGTTATGAACAGGGAATACAGATGTTTCAAATTAAATGTGCAACCCTGGAACACATGTGATTTTTAATATATTCAAGGTGCAATCGTCCCCTGTCATTCTGGTATTTTAATCTTGGTTCCATTACATTTGTCTTTACAATGTCAAGTGGAGAATGCCAAACACCAGGATATTTAAATTAGATCAGCCTGACCTGAGATACACATTTTATATAAAGCTGTCGTGAACCTGGTGATCCAATTTCTAAGACTTAATATGTTTGATGATTAAAAGTGTGGGGAGGGGACCCTTGAGAGTCCCAAGAGTTGCTATGTTACTGTCATCTCCAAAATGCACTTATTTCATTGGGGCACCTGTCTCGGCCCATGACCTTTCCCAGAAACTGATATAGATTAACTCACAAGCCTAGAAGTTAAAGTTTAGATTGTATTTGTCACAATGTTTGTCACTTTTCATCTCACCAGTTAATGAATGCTTCCTCCAGTTCCCACCAAACTTCTTGAACAAGGGGCTCTGGAAACCCAGTACAACCAAAATCAAATTCCACTCTGAAAATTATGGTACAGGGTCAGGATTCGGAGGCACTGCTCCCAGTTGAGGCCTCTAAAGCCAGTGGGAAGATTCTCCTTGCTCCTGCCCCTGACATGCGGAGATGGGTACATTCTAGGATACACTCATCAACTACCTCATTTGCCATTCAGCTCACGTATCAGCCAGCACTAAGATAAATGGAAAGATATTTATATGAAATACTTCATTAAGAAAAGCTCATCATCTTGTTTCATGACCACCGAGAGGGTGAGCATAATAAATGATTTATAATGGGAGGATTTTAAATATTTATTCAAAATTTTGCATTTGGTGATGTTACTACATTAGGTCATCTTTGTAACTACTCAGGCTTGAAATACCCTGACCTCAAGGCGAAATAATTGCAGACCAAACTTCTTCCTCCTGGCAAAGCTGGAAGCAGCATCTTTTCATCAATCCCAAGTTCCACCTTAGTCCAATTTATTGTGCCCAAGAACTCATCTGTAATGAGAATGAATGGGGGACATGTCTGTCTACAGGGCAATGGACATCTTCCCTTCCCTTTGTTAAACAGTAGGCACATTCCTACTCAGTATAATAAACAACAACAACAAAACTTTGACACATGCAGAGCTGTTCATCAATAGAATTAATTGCATCCGCATATAGTGAGCTCTTGCACTTGAGGAGTGTGCAAACAAAGTCTAGCTAAATACATTTTGGAAGACCTGCAATAGCTACCACCTGAGGTCTCTTTCTACTCAGAGATTCCATAATTCTATGATTCTTTCTAAGCAGCACTGAATGCAACACACTCATCTGTCTTAGAAAGAGATAAAGGCAAATGTTGGCTGAGGACCTAGTGTATGATAAACAAGGGCTGGGGAAACAGAGAACCACACAGCCTGGGGCCTCAAGGGAACCGCAACCAACTGGGAGATTTTTTTCCTCTTTAGAAGCATGTAGCAGGCACCAAACCCCCTCTTGACGTATAGGGCCCTTTCCTACTGCATTTCTCCACCACTGCTCTTACTTCATGTGGCATCAGGAGCAAACCCAGGTTTGGTTCAAGGAGAGCCCCACGTGTGAGTCTCAGCACCCAGCGGTTGGGGGAGCACGCAGCAAGTGCAAGCAAGTTACGAAGCCAAGCTCATGTTAGCAGGAAGTGACATTATTCATTCAGAATAACTCAAAAAAACTAACTCACAGCAGGGCCAAGCATCTGACCCAAGCAGCAAAACTAGCCAATTTCGCCAAGCCTTTCCCCAGTAGAACACGCTGACCTTCAGCTGGACCTCAGATTGACAAAGACTCTGAGCTAAGCTTTTGCTGACAACTTTTCTAACTCTTAGATGATTCTGTCAATCTACTTACACCCATAAATCTGTATCACTAGAATCGCCAGGCCAAATACATTTCTTTCTTTCTTGTTCATTTCTTTGTGTCCTCAATTTTAAGGCCCTAACACTTTCAATATAAAAATTTTGCAGGAAGCCTGGGTGGCTCAGTGGGTTAAAGACTCTGCCTGCGGCTGGGGATTAAACCCCGCATCAGGCTCTCTGCTTAGCAGGGAGCCAGCTTCCCCCCCCTTCTCTGCCTGCCGCTCTGTCTGCTTGTGATCTCTGTCTGTCAAATAAATAAATAAAATCTTTTTTAAAAAATTTTTGCAAGATACGTAAATGGGATGTTTTCACAGGTGGAATCCAAGAAGAAAGGGGCAGTTAGAAATCCTAATGTGTATCAATATTACATTGCGTACAGCTGGATTGAAATAAGAGATTTTCTGACAGGCAAAATTTTTAAGCAGATTTTATTTATTTATTTGTCAGAGAGAGAGAGAGAGAGAGAGAGAAAAGCACACAAGCAGGGGAAGCCGCAGGCAAAGGGAGACGCAGCCTTCCCGCTGAGCAAGGGAAGGGACACTATCCCAGGACCCTAGGATCAGGACCTGAGACCAAGGCCAACGCTTAACTGACTGAGCCCCCCAGGCATCCCCAAAAGCAAATTTAAGATACGATTGAAATACGATTTTAAATATCTTACTGACAAAGTCCCCAGCTGTACCAATTACCAATGTGCAAAGTCCAACCTTACTAATAGCCAAAGGAATGCCACTTTAAAGAAATATGGCTTCCCAGAAACCCTCATACCTTAACCATGAAACTGTTAATTTGTTCAATTAGCAGAAAAAAAAGCCAAAAAAAATAATAAGCCAAGTTGGATTAAAAAGTTAGCAAACAGTTAACATTTATTGAGTGCTTATTGTATGCCAGACACTCTTCAGTGTATTTATAAACATTATTTCATTTAATCTGCATATCATTTGTATGAAAAAGATATTCTTCTTATCAAATTTTATAGATGAAGGAACTGAGACAAAGAGATGTTTCATAAATTACCTAAAGTCAAAAAACTAGTAAGTGATAGAGTTGGGATTCAAAACCAAGCAGTGTGATTCCCTAACTCATGCTCATAAATATGATTTTTTTTTTTTTTTGCTTGAAGCATCAAACTTTGGTATTAGTTTTCACAAATTCTAAATGAATTGGTCAGTAAATTATTTAAATGGGCCAGAATTTTGAACATTCTGCTTTGGTATAGCGTTGCCTAGTCTCTGTTCTAAGCCTACCTAACCTTGTCTGTGATAACCAATTCCTGTCTACAATGGAACAAGATCTTAGATCCACAGCTACCTACAACTTCACTCAACACACAAAAATTACAACACCTTGTTTGTTTGCACTAACCATTGTTACATACTGCCTCCAGAACTAAGTCTGGCTTGAGTTTGAATCAGAGCTCTTCCATTTATTTCTGCGTGACTTTGACACAATTCATCTTTCTGAAGTTCGTTTTCTTTATTGGCAAGCAAAGCTGCTCTAATTAAGCTTTTAGTAATAATGCTATGTAACAAACACCCCCAACCCCATATTTCAGTGGCTTACAATAAACGATCATTTATGTCTCACTCATGGGTTTGTAGTTCAGAGATGGCCGGCCAGCGTTGGTTGACTTATTTCCAGAGAGAGATTTGAGCTTGTGTATCCCTCATATATCTCCTTATTTGAGGACTAATGGCTAGCTGGGGCATACTCTTTTCATGGCAGAGTGTAGAAGTAGAAGAGAATGAGAAGAAACCCTACCAAAAATAACAAAAAAAACCCCAAAACCATAAACCAAAAACAAACAAGCAAGCAAACAGACAAAAAAAAAAAAAAAAAAAAAAAAAAAAACAGGCAAAGCAGATGCTTCCTCAAAGAGCACATCCAAAAAATCTGCTAGCAAACTATGGTGGTATCTTTCAAGTAAATGTCAACTTACTCAAGAGGAAAATTGGGTCTCCCTCAACACATCCTACCATGACCCACCCAGTTTGCACAATTGCATACTTAAAAGGGATTTTTTAATCCTTGGAGAGACACAATAAACCTCTATCTGGAGTAAAGGATAGCCTGTCTTTCTAAGCGTCTCAGAGATAGCCATTGTCATTGCTAATGCTCCCATATCTGCCAATAAAATCTATTATCTTTGTAGGACCACCTTCAGGAGATGACTGACCTGAGGATTGTGGATAGTCACCCAGTCCTAAGAGAAGCAAATAAAAATACCAGGAATTTTCTTGGCTGGGTGAGACCAGAGATAGGGCCAGTAACACCTCAAATGACAACTAAGAAGAGTAACTTTTCATCATAAAACAACAATGGAGGGTTTTTTCTTTTTTTTTCCCTTTCAAAGTTCAAACAAACTCAAAAATAATTTATGGGAGAAAAGAAGAAAAAAGAGAACTCACAAACATATTTAAAGCCTCTGGTGTTGTGGTACCTGGGTGGCTTTTGGTTTTGGCTCAGGTCATGGTCTCAGGGTTGTGAAATCGAGTCCCATGTTGGGGTGTGCTGAACAGGGAGTCTGCTTGAGATTACCCCTCTCCCTCTCCCTCTTCCCCTCCTCCTGCTCACACACTAAATGCATGCATATATACATAATACATACATAAAATCTTTAAAGCCTCTGGTGTGTATCTGTCCATATAACGTCAGCTAAGTAAGTCATATGGCCAGTGAGGTGGAGGTATATGCTTTGCACTCACTAAACTAAGGCAGGGAAATGAAGGGAAGGAAGAATTGTGAACAAAATTATCAACGAATCTAGACTAAATAGTGTTTTCTTCATGAGGTTGTAGAAATTACATCAGAAAAAGTGCTTAGTTTAGTACCTGGTATAAAGGAAGTGCTCAATAAAAGTGCACTAAAAGTATTATTTTGACATTCTCACCTCCGTAACAGAAAGGCAAAAAGTGGCACTAACCATATTAACCTACCCAAGAACTTCCTTTCTTCTTTGGACACACCCTCTGTAGGAGGGAACATAAGTATTTTAAGCTGTATGGAGCCTGACTTTGCATGAAGGCTATTTGATGATTTGTAAGTTTATCCTTTGACACAGTTACTTGTAGAAGTTTCCAGGAGCCTATTTTAAGGAAATAATCAGAAAGATAGGAAAATATTTTTGTGTGAAGATATTCAGCAATGCCTTTTTATAATAGCAAAAAATAAGAACATGTCCAGAAATGTAATATTTAAATCCATTCAAGTTAATATATATGTGTGTGTGTGTGTGTGTATATATATATATATATATATATATTTTAAAGATTTTATTTATTTATTTACAGACAGAGATCACAAGTAGGCAGAGAGGCAGGCAGAGAGAGAGGGAAGCGGGCTCCCCACTGAGCAGAGAGCCTGATATGGGGCTCGATCCCAGGACCCTGAGATCATGACCTGAGCCAAAGGCAGAGGCTTTAACCCACTGAGCAACCCAGGAGCCCCTATAGATATATTTTTAAGTGATCTTTTTCTAAGGCTATCTAATGAGATAGGAAAATACACTTAATATAATGCTAAATAAACAAAGCAAAATATATACAATATAGTCCCAATTTTGTATAACATCCAGATCTCTATCATCAAGAAATGATAGGATGGGAGTTTTAAAAATGGGAATACTGGGGGCGCCTGGGTGGCTCAGTGGGTTGAGGCTCTGCCTTCGGCTCAGGTCATGATCCCAGAGTCCTGGGATCGAGCCCTGCATTGGGCTCTCTGCTCAGTGGGGAGCCTGCTTCCTCCTCTCCCTCTGCCTGCCTCTCTGCCTACTTGTGATCTCTGTCAAATAAATAAATAAAATCTTTTTTAAAAAATGGGAATACTGGCTAGATAGAGTGATAAACAGATGACATACCCTGAGTACTTTTATTTTCTTGCCCTTTCCTTATATTTTCTGAATTTCCCACAGGAAGGCAATTAGACAAATGTTTTTAAACTGCTAAACTGATCCCAGGATGCTCCAACTCTGAAGGTCCCCTATCAAGCCCACTAAGAGTTTGGACATGTCTCCTGGAACTGAGAGCCCCTGAGAAAACTGATGCTGCCTCAGCTCACTGCCATTTCTCTCTCCACCCTCTAATTATAAACAATCGATGTGAATGGCATCCACATTCACTGTTGAATCAACAGTTCTATCAGCAAGACACTGCTGGCCTATTAGCAATACTGATGGTCTTATTAAAGGGGATGAGATTTCATTTCATTTGATTATTTTCTAGACCTTGAAAATTACATTTGGACAGGAATCTAGCTAACCTCGTTATCAAGGTCTTTGGGAAATAGAGTGGAAACATCCAATGATGGAGAACTAAGGTTCTCCATTTGGGTGCCCATTTATTACACTAAGTGATTCTTTTGGGGCTCACATGACTTAGAAGAATGAATTTGGCTCATAACATCCAAAAGACAGCACTGAACAGGCTTTAGAAACCAGGCTTGAAGAACTTCTTCCACTTAGGAAGTTGAGCACAGCTCCCAGGCTCAGATCACTTTTGAGCTCCTTCCAGTAGGGAAGACCCACATCCTTTACTCTTCAATAACCATCGGGCAAATATTCTTTGTCCTCAGGATTCAAATCTTCAAGGCTGCCAAGTAGACACCATGAGGCAGGTGCTTTCTGGGCAATGTTTCCCCTGACCTTTCCCCCAGTGTTAGCTTTCTTGCAATCAAAATGGGGCAATCTGTCTCCTTGTCAGACTCAACTGCACACACAGAACAGTTTCCCTTTATAGCTCCCAAATTAAACTGAACAAATCTGCTTAAGTCCTTCTTTCTGGACAGAGACCTCATATGCCAGGTTTCTGCCTGGAGCACAATATTACTTCTAAGTTAGAAACCCTGAAAAATTGGTTTCATAATGGAAAGACTGACAGAGTCCCAGCTATCAAAACTCAAGCAGTCACCAACCAGCCTTATGCTGCCAAAGATACTTATCATCATTTCCTAAAACAGTTATTATTTAATACCTGTCACATGTTTGTTTGTTTGTTTTTTGCTTACAAATATCAGGCTGTGTAGTTTTCATTGCAAACTCTCTAGATTTGTTCTGATGGCTTGTTCCAGGAAAGTGGGTGTTTACAGACAAAGCCATGCAACAAGGGGTTCTTCTGCACTGGGCTCTTTCAGTGGAGTTAAATGACCACAGCCACTGAAATGAAATTCAAGTTGTGATAGAGACTGTGGAACATCATACTCTGCTCTCAGGCAATGCTTACAAAAGCTCAGCAGAACACAGTAAAGCTTTCCAGTGTGATCATCTTCTGGAGGGCAAGTCCAAAGGATTGAATCCCCAAAGTGTCTCCACAAACCTCTTTGCACATTTGTTGTCTGGAAGTTATTTCAGCTGTTGATGTAGATAAAGTTGCAGCCTGCTCCTGAAGTGGGGTTGGAGATGTCTTCCTTCAACAGAGGCTTCCTGGAACAATCTTTGAAAACTCATTGTTTAAAATGCATTAACTCAAACCTTTCCCAAGTCTTCTCTGCCAAAATTTGGCACAGATGGCCACTTTGTCTCTGTTCCTATGCTCTTGAGACAGTCAGGGACCTTGGGAACAAGCCCCCCGTGCGCCCCTAGCACTTCTTGTCAGCAGTCATTACTATTCTTACAGAGCAAAGCACCAGCTGAGGAACAAGTCTAAATGGAGTCAAACTAGTCTGAGACATGATGGCTACCAAACTTGACTTTTGAGGGACTTATTCCCTTACCATATATATATATAATATATACATATATTATATATTAATATAATATATACATATATAATATATAATATACACAATACATATAACATATTTTATATGTGTGTGTGTGTGTGTGTGTGTGTGTATTCCATCTTCATGCCCGGGGTGGAGACTTAACATACAAATAAAACATATGGTATATTAAGAAGCATGTTCTGTCAACTGGGCCAGTGTGTCCAATTCCCTATATTTCCCCATGCTTACATGCTTAGATGCTCCTCCTTTCCTCCCTTGGGCCCTTTCCCTGGTTATTGTTCAGAGAGCAAGTCTGACACTTTTGTCATTACTGTGTCTCCCTTCAGATGCAGCTGTTGCTCCAATAAAGCCTAGCCTGTGTCTTTAAATTTTGGGTCCAGCCTTGTTTCTGCTGTTGCTGGACCCAAGGACCCAAGTCTGTAACATTCTGACATTATTACCCCACTGACTCTCCACTCTCCACCCTATTTCCTTTGCCTCCTGAAAAAGTGGGTCTCCTCAGCTGAAGCTTAAGCATTTGACCCAGAAAGGCTGCAAGGTCCTGCGAGCTGCTGTGGTCCTTCTTTTTGCACATACAGCCTGACACAGTGTCTCCTCTGGGCTCTCAGCCCCTGCCCACAGAGCACTTTCACACCACCTTCTGACTCCTACATCCTGTGGAGGGCTTGCCCTCTGAATCCTACCCTTTGTGGCTTCTCTTCCCTTTGTATTGGTGACCATTCTGTTAGAGCCAGCAGACACAGAGTAAGCAGACATAGAAATTCTAGGGGCATCTGGGTAGCTCAGTGGGTTAAAGCCTCTGCCTTCGTCTCAGGTCATGATCCCAAGGTCCTGGGATCAAGCTCTGCATCAGGCTCTCTGCTTAGCAGGGAGCCTGCTTCCCTTCCTCTCTCTGCCTGCCTCTCTGCCTACTTGTGATCTATCTGTCAAATAAATAAATAAAATCTTTTAAAAAAGAAAGAAAGAAAGAAAGAAAGAAAGAAAGAAAGAAAGAAAGAAAGTCCATGTTCCCTGAATGCCCAGCTAGATGCCAAACACATAGGAGTTCCATCAGCTTTCCCAAACTGACTTTAGTTTAGAAAATAGTAATAGGGCTTATTGTACAAATTAAGCAGTTATTTAAGAATGGCCTCTGTGTGTTCTGCTGGAAAACTTATTTGGGGCATGACTGATTAATATGCAGAGATGTTCACCACACTGTTAGATTGGGTTGCATCTTCTTCAATTCCGACAGTAACTATCAAGGGTCCCCTAAGCACAGGTTATCTGTCCATTGCCTAGTGGCTCCAGTGCCCTCCTTAGAAGACAAGAGAGACTTAGTGCATACCTGAAACACACTTCAGTGCTCCCTACGTCAGCACTAAGAAAGAGGCTTTATTAAGTATCTCAGTGCTCCTTGAAAGCCAGCTAAGGTATCTACTGGCTCCTAATAGAATTATTCTCTGGCTTTTAGCTTGCATCTATCAGAGTCCTCTTGGACTGGAGGCATCTTTGAGTGATGCCCCCAAAGGTTCAAGGACAATCCCCTACCTCAGTGGAGAGGCTTGACCCTCTAGACTCCTTGGCTAGCAGGAATCTAGACATTCTGCTGTTCCTATTGGGCATCAACCCAGATACTCACCAGGGCTGCTAGGAAAACTACATGCCCACACCGTCAGGGTTGCTCATGTTGCTCTTTGTCATCCCAGGAAGACTGGCTGCTCTGATTAACTCCTTATGTCCTCTTTCCTACCAGATCTTTCCTGTGGATGTTGACAGCTGAACAGTTGCCACACCTCTGCCTTGTCTCAGCCCCCTCTGCTCTCAGAGCTCTCAGTCAAATTATGAAGTTAGCCATATTTGTCTCTGTGCTCCTAGAGCTCCCTTTCCTAAGTCTTTAACTCCTGCTCTAAGTCCCTGAAAGAATCTATTGCCAGTTAGAGCTCAGTGGGGAGAAGTTCCACTAGGGCCTTGGATATTGTTCCCAAGGTGATGGTGGTGCCTACAAACGGGACAGCTAGACAGTTGCTACCTGTCTGCACCCACCTCTTGCACCAAACCTACAACGGGCCATCTTCACTTCCCTAGAGCTTAATTCTTCCAGCTTCTCCATGGAAGCTTTTACTTGATCCAGGCTATAGATCCAAAATAGCCGGTAATTCACCAAGCAGCTGGCCTGAGGGAGGTATGGGGTCTTGTGTGTACTTTGGCTATGTACCTAGAAGGCTAAAGCTCACACCCAGCCAAAGAGAGAATTGAATCAGATAGATTCATAGCTAAGCCCGTTAGAGCAACACAATTTATTTTCAGAAGTTGTATAATTTCTGTTCAAAATACAGTCAGCAGCTTTCCGACTCACCTTGATACGTATAAGCTGCTGAATCAATTTTTTTTTTAATTCCCTGAAGTTTACATTGTATTCTGTAACCTTTTTTTTTTTTAAAAGACACTTTGTGCAAATGGATCTCAATGCCCCTTTGAGGCAATCTCCCATCAGCAAAGACGCCAAAAAGAAGAACATTAAATAGAAGTCAGATGGCCATTTCCAGCCTGATGTCTTCAACAGCTTGGAGCCTTGGCTTTCCTCAACTGTAAAATGGAGTTGCTCCCATGAATTAGTATTATAGAGACTAATGTTCAAATTCAATTGAGAGAAATTGAAAGATAAAGAGGAATGTGGTAGAATTTCCCCCAGCCCACATCCACTCCTAAATATTACATGATTTATTTAAGCAGTTAATTAAGTACTCTTAGACATCTATATTCAGATTTTTCTTTTGTTTCTTTCAGTGACCCAGAATTCTACACTCTCATATTCAAATGTGTGCCAGAGCCAAAAGGAAATGTAAATGAGTGTAGTTACTGGGCTAAAACAATAGGTAGCAGTTCGGTGTGAGTAGAATTAGAGCCAGCTGCCCAATTCATTCAAAACACTTCAAAAAAAAAATTTTTTTTAATGTTATGCGACTGGATTCAGCAAGAGTGTCACTACTTCGTGACTGTACCTGATGTAGTTTTAGAATATAACTGAGGTTGAGTGGGGTGGAGTCTGGAGCCCATGACCAAGAAAGAATTCTTGAGATGTCTTTGGTGCAAAATGGTGGTTTATTAAAGCACTGGGACAGGACCTGTGGGAGAAAGGGCTGCTGCTGCCCCAGGGTTGTGAGGGGTGCTCCATTATAACTTACAAGTTGGGAGGGGGTCAGGGAGAGCATCAGTCTCTAAGGAATTTTGGAAGCAAGGTTTCCAGGGCCTTGAGGGGGCTAGCTGTTGTTGGTAAAAGGTCATTTATCACCATTTAATAAAACCTTAGTTGTGGAGTGCCTGGGTGGCTCAGTGGCTTAAAGCCTCTGCCTTCAGCTCAGGTCATGATCCCAGAGTCTTGGGATCGAGCCCTGCATCGGGCTCTCTGCTCAGCAGGAAGCCTGCTTCCTCCTCTCTCTCTCTCTGCCTGCCTCTCTGCCTATTTGTGACCTCTCTGTCAAATAGATAAATAAAATCTTAAAAAACAAAAACAAAAACAAAAAAAACCTTAGTCGTGAGACTCTTCAGATATATATCAGTGGGCTATATGCTCGGGGATGATTGCCAGCACGTATCTTGGAGGGTTTAGAGATAAAGGAAGTTTCCAAAGGAATTTTTATATGTTAAAGTAGACTTACAGGATCCTGGTTGGGGTGGGGGGTTTGGTCAAGCTAGGATTGCCTTTTGCCCTTAGCAAAGTATTAAGGTGATGGCAGTTGAGTTCCTAGAGGCATGTCACTCTGCCTGTTTCAAGGACTTGTCAGTGGGCTCTAGATAGTAAGGAAATTTAATAGCTTTTCTTCTGCCTCTGTTTCCCACATCATACCTGCATAATGAGTTTAGGGTGTCTCTGCTATTGACTATATTTTGCTGATTCTTAGAGTTCGTTTGTTTTTTGTTTTTGTTTTTTTTTTTTTTTTTGAGCTCTCAAAAGGCCATATTATCCTCTGCATGTCAAAGTTAGATATCTGAGATCCTTGAAGGTGAGATGTTGTATTTAGGTCTCGGAGGTCTGGGGAAGTAGAAAAACATCCAGAGGTGCCATTTAGCCCAGACGTCAGAAAGAATTTTTGAATCCAGAATAAAAGTGCATTAAAAGCTTTTGTTCTTTGTGGAGAAGAACTTCCTGGGACCCATAGAAACCTGGGCCAAAATATTCTCCTTCGAGGTGAGCTGAAGAAGTCTGATTCTCTCCCACTTGTTGTCTTAGCTTTTGGAAGATAATGGCATTTTCCAAGTTAACATGAGCCTGCTTTGTCATCTTTTCTGGCTTCTCATGGAACCCAGAGAGTACACACAAACACAGGGATGGATCTAAGTAAATGTTATAAGCATCTCACAGAGTCTACCCATGGATGTCTCTGTCAGTCTTGCTCTCCTGGTCTTCCATTTCTATCAGAACAGTGACAAAAGTCATGTTCTTTCTTTTCTTTTCTTTTCCTTTCTTTCTTTTTTTTTTTTTTCTTGTTATTGTTAGTTATTTAAGTTTACCTTCCTTTGGGATCAATTGCAAAGCATGTTACCAAACCTTGTAGATTTTTTTCGAACCATGCCCTACTCTATGCTTCCTCCACATGCCCTACTCTATGCTTCCTCCAGAGTCTGTGCCCTACCTCCTCCTGGTCTGTTTAGTCCAAAAGAGACATGGACAAGTCCACACAAACAAATAGCCATGGAGAAGGGCTTGGAAACCTAGGCATGATGGGGGGCACACTCCATGTTTCTCCTCTCTGCTTATCTGTAGGACAACCCTGATCACCCAGGCTGGCTTCTGTCCAAACATGAAGATGTTGATTGACAAGGATCATCTTCTTTACCATCAACTGCTTCCAAAATATCCTAAGGAAGTTCTCTGATTGGCTTACATGCCTCAAGTGCTCATCTGTGGAAACCTGTGCTAAGGAATAGCTCAAAAAAGATAAGAAAGTTCCATTTGAATAGTGTCCTTAAAGGGTGGGATCCTGTAATTGGGAGTCCTCTTCAAGGCACATGATTAGAAGGAAATAAAGTCTACTGGGCTGACTTTCAGATGCATTCCCCAGCCCCTGCCCTACAAGGGCACAAGCTGTGTGGTGGTGGGTGTGGGGGTGTCAAAATGAGCCAGTTTGCTTCACCCAGAAGTCATGAATGACAAAATTATAATAGAAGATTCATAATGCTTCGAAATAGGCTGTAGAGCAAGAAGAGCAGCTACTTCTCTCCTGGGGCTGTGGGCACACAACATCTCCCACCACATCTCTGTGAGGGGGAATTTTGTCATATATGAAGAAACAGCCCAGGGCTAATGAAACAGCCTGCTGAAGACCACAGTGCGGGCTAACAGGAGATCTGGGACTGAACTACAATAAGGACTCATTCCATTAAGTTTTGAGGGAATCAAGTAAAATTTTTTTAAAAAATTTAAAAAAAGAGGAGACCTAGAAGCAGGGATGCCATCCCTGGCAAAGAATTGAAGACATTAATAGAGTGACTGAATCAGCTGGTTAGCTGGTTAGCTGATTGGAGAAGGGAGGCTTTTTCAGTGGGTAATGGGAGACCAGGATAACATCTTGATGGCATGTGACATGTTCACCCAGGGAGCATGCAAGCAGGCATCACCTTGGCTTTGCGAAGAGATCCCCAATAGTACAGAAACTGTCTTCATCCCAAGGAACACAGCTTCTCAACTCCAACTTTTCATTGCATTTCCTTGCCTTCCAGCAAGTATCAGACACCTGCTTCATATTATGCAAGGGTGGCTGTCAGTGAGAGACGCTCAAGCCTGCCAGAGGGGCTGCCTCATGGGAAAAAGAAAACAAAACCTGAGGCTTAAAAATAAAGCTGTCCACTGATGGAATTCTATCCTACTGCCATGACCAAATATTTAGTCACAGGGGAAATGGTTGATCAGACATAATGCCAACAAGGTCATGAGGTACTCAGCAAACAAGCACTGAGGCAGGCCTCAGGCATGTGATCCCCTCGCCCTCAGAACCCTCGCAGGCCCCATAGGAGAGGGAGGCCAGGTTGCTTGCATGCCCATCTGTAACCACAAAGCATGCATTTCCTTTTATTATGCTGGATACTAGCCTGGCCCTGATGCCTGCTGCTTGCACAGACAACATTCATTCATTCAGGCACAAATGAGATCAGTTCTCATCTGACTTTCAGGTCAATAGGATTTGGGAAGACCTCAGAGTCCTAGAGATTACATTATTTTAAAGACTGCAAAGTTAAATACAATGGAGTCCAAAATAGGGGGATTATTTGGCTGTCACACAGATGTCCCCTCCCCAGTGTCCTGCCATTATGCCGGCCTGCCCAGAGTTCTCCTGGTGTTTCACTTCCCAGCTGCCCATTTCCCAGACACCACAGGGAACCTAGCACCCTCATCTACCCCTCTTCTTCTCCATTCCAGGGCCTGGCACACATGTAGGGCTCTGTGAAACCCAAAGAAGGAAGACAGAGGGAGGCCAAACATCCCAAAGTGAAAGCCAGGGGGAATGGTCTTTTCCTAATTGTCTCTTGTGTCTGGAAAAGAAAAAGCAGCAGACTCCAGCTCCCCTTCATCTTATTCTTTGAGCCCAGAGCCTACCCCCACCCAGGAAGATGTCCCTCTCTTTTGGCCCAAATGCACTGCTTTTAGCTGAACCTCTTCTACTGCTGTCTTCTCCTCCACATGTCCCTTATAGACCCTGTCTTGCCCCCACTTCTGTTTGTCTGTGCCTTCCTTGAAGGGAGGTGCAGAGAGCAGCAGGATCTCTGTCCACTCCTGTTGAATTGGATTAATTTATCCCTTTGTCAAAAGCTAGTGCATATATGGGGTGAGTCGCAGGCCTCATATTTGATTTCAAACAGAAATCAAGAGTTGATTTCCACATCTCAAGTCATTGTGTGTGTGTGGGGGGGGATCAGAAGGTAGCTGAGGACATGACTACTTTGAAACAAAGCAGCTGACATTTCAGAGCAATTAATAATTGTGTTTCCCTAGAGACAAGCTGTGGGGGGAGGCAGGGGAGCTGAAATTGTTTCTTTCATTGTTCTTCCTTTACATGGGCATCAGACTAGAACCCTCTGGGCGACTTCTCAACTCAGCATGTCCTGCTGATCTATTAAGTTGAACATTAATCATTAGCAGAGCTCATCTTTCTTCTCTGAATTTAATTTCATTAGTTATACTTTCTTTCCCTGTTAGAATACTCTCTGAAGTATTTGCTTAGAAGGCAAATGAACATCAGCCCTGACCCCTACTTCTCCTGGAATGAAACTTTCCTTGGAACAGTAGAGATAGTTGTCAAAAATCTCTAGTTCAAGCTATTTGGATCTTGATGTGGCCAGAATATAAGCCTTTCTCATGAACTCTCAAGAATTCTCCCTTCTGCAATCAGGACCACTGTGCTCTCATAGTAATGAACAGGACACCTAATCTCTGGGTTCCATTTGCCTGCGGTAACAGACAAAAAATACCATTGGAAATTCACATACAATGGATCCCAGGTTTGCCTAATAGTTAAATAGTGTAAATCAGGCCCCAACTGTTCACTTCTACCACCCACTTGAATTTGAAAACTCACAGTCTCCCTGGCCTGCAAACATTTGTTTGAAAGCATTTTCCTGTCTCTTATCTTGCTTCCTCTGCCCAGAGACTGCAGCCCCTTGAGTGCTGGCACTATATTTTATTTATCTTGATATCAACATCACCTATTCAAAGGTTTAATACCTAATGTTGCTTGGTAAATGTTTGATAAATGACTGAATGAATTAATGATAGAGAAAAATTGGATGAATCTGAAAGCAATACCCAGAGGAGAATAACAAAGGGTAAACAGGGCTCTTATCACCCTGATCATTTTAGATCAGGATGGTAGCTGTACCTACACAAGGGAACAATACTGCTGGGGATCAGAAATTGAGTCTGATAAGAGGAAGATTGTCAAAAGAGGCATTCCTTCTTTTATCCACTTGTCCCTCCAGGATGTCAGGCTCTACTTCAGGGTGGCAGGTGTACAACGATGCGTAACACAAGTGTTCTGGTCTACCTGCCCCCCCTTCCTTCCCTCCAGGGAACATTTGAGTGCCTACTCTATTTTAGGCCCTGTGCCTAGTGTAGGTATCCAGTGATCAGGAGACAACAAACAGCCAAGTCCCCTCCCTCAGTAGTCATCCCATGTCGTGGAGAGACCCGGCAAACACTCTACCCTATAGTTCAGTGCTTGAACAGGAAAAGCACAGAGAGCTTGAGAAAGAAAACTAAGTTTGGTATAATGATCCCATCCAGCCTGAGGAAGAGTGGACTCAAGCTCACCATAGGTTGTGGGAGAACGAGGGGTACATGAAGCCAACCATCTCACAGCCATGGAGGAAATGGTGCTATGTCACTAAGAGGAGGTGGGATCCTGCCACTGCTGTCCTTCCTAGAGATTTAATAAGAATGTGGTCCAGGAGGGGCGCCTGGTTGGCTCAGTGGGTTAAGCCTCTGCCTTCGGCTCAGGTCATGATCTCAGGGTCCTGGGATGGAGCCCTGCATCAGGCTCTCTGTTCAGCGGGGAACCTGCTTCCCCCTCCCACTCTGCCTGCCTCTCTGCCTACTTGTGATCTCTCTACCTCTGTCAAATAAATAAATAAAATCTTTTTTTAAAAAAGAAAAAGAATGTAGTCCAGGATCCACCAGATGGAGCTACAGGATAACTTATTATTCAACACTCCAGAGCCTGCATCTGGGATTTGTACAATAAATGGGCCCCTTAGATTTCTGAGTGGGGTGAAATGGACAGCTGAGAAGTAAAAAACCAGAAGAGCTCTGAGCAGGCCCACATAATGGCCCGGGGCAGTAAATGCGAATCCTTAGTAGCAGCTGAGAGCAACAGGGCTAAAAGTCCAGAGACAGATTCTAGTTCCAGTTTAACTCTTAGATTTCTGTTTCTTTTAACGTATTTCTTGATTACCCAGGGCATAGGCCCTCAAATGTAAAAGGAGAGAATTAAACCAAAATCAACCCCAAGCTCTTCCTGATGTAAGATCCTGCCCTTGATGCTGCAGGTTGTAACCATGTTGTTGGAGGAATCGAGAGAGGAAGGTCTCCTGGCCTCAGTCTCCAAGTACTGTTTGCTCCGGTGGGCTTGAGAGTTGTTTCTTAGGACAGATCAGGACACTGAGGATCAACAACTTAACCCATGGTTTTTTAAAAAGATTTTATTTATTTATTTATTTATTTGACAGACAGAGATCACAAGTAGGGAGAAAGGCAGGCAGAGAGAAAGTGGGGGAGAAACAGGCTACCTGCTGAGCAGAGCCCGACTTGGAGCTTGATCCCAGGACCCTGAGACCATGACCAGAGCCAAAAGCAGAGGCTTAACCCACTGAGCCACTCAGGCTTCCCTAACCCATGGTTTTTAAAGGGTCTGGAGTTTCCCTGATGTCCTTTTTCTCGCTCATTCCCCTGTCCCTTAGCCTTATCTTATCTCCTCCCACATTCCATTCCTCCAGATGTGACAATGGATTAGGAGGGCACTGCTCAGGGATTTAGAGCCTGGAATTCAGATCTGGCTGTGGGACCCATTAGACAAGTGATTCCTAGGAGAGCTTCTAACTGCCCTATGAAAGCCTCGGGGAAGAAGCCCCAATCAGTCTGTGGGCTGCAGACTTCTCCAGGCAGGAACTAGTCCAATTCATGTCCTCCCTCTGGGAGCCACCAAGACTCCTTTCCAGGTAGACTTCCCATCCCCAGATGCAATTGTGAGCTTTCTAAAAGCTTGAGCCAAAGTTCTCTGGGTAGAAGAGAATCATAATTCTTAAAAAAGTGAATGGAGAGAAAGCCTGTTTTCTGTGGAGTTTTCTCCTCTAAGCATCCCCCAGCAGGTAGGCCACCAGCCACTTGGTCCCTGACTGACAGATGTCCTTTGTATGATGGGTTGGTTAATTAATTAACCAGAGAATTAATTTACACTAGGGGCATACAGAGCCAGTTTCAAAGGGAGTTTGATGAAAGTGTTCCCCACCGTGCGGCACAGTCAGCAGACAGCTGCTTACTATGGTCATCTGAGCTGAAAAACTTTCAGCCAAAGGCGTCATGGAGAGACCTTTGCTGCCAATGGGGTGTAGACGCTTGTGCCTATCACTTTTGGGCCTGATCTCCCATGACCACCCTGGCCCTCTCAATTACCCAAAAAGGCAAATCATACAGTGGGGGGATGTTTGGCACATGGGAGGTGCCCAGGGAATGCATACTGAGGGGCTGAAGAAGGCCTCAAAGGCAGAGCATGGAAGCTGGAATTCAGTGCTTTGCTCATTGTCGGTATTCATCGTCATTGAACAGATTTTGGAAGCCTACCACAGACTAAACATCTTGCAGGAGTAGGGACTAACTAAATAAATAAATACCCTAGAAGTCTTGGTTAGTGCAATGATCTGCCATTTCACAGTGTGTGATTGCAGCAGGCAGACAAATTCAGGTGTTGAAAAAATTCAGGAATTTGTCTCCATCGCTTCCCGCTTCCATGGGAGTTGGTTTGGGTTCAACAGAATTTCTTCTATTACACCAACTTACACTTATTACACCACCAGCCAAAAATGAGCCCATATTTCCTGACATTTCAAATCAAAGCTTATGGACCAATCCTCCCTGGACTCATTTATGTCATCTGTCCACCTGTGAATCAATTGCTATGGCCATGAAGTGAAATAAAATTGGCCAGATCTGAGTGATATAATGTTGGTGAGCATGTAGGGTCAATTCCACTCAAACTACATGACTGAAGCTGGCGTAGGTAGGTTTTCCCAAAATAAAATGAGGGTACCATGAACAGGGAAGTGAATGAATTCTAGACTGGCTACCACAACATTTACTCTGGAAACAAAAACAAGGAATGTTGATGAACATGTTGCAAATGACAAGGTAGAAGCTCAACAGGGTTATTACTAGAAGGGTAGACGGTGAGAAAAGAGGTCAGAGACAAATATGCAAAGGAAGCTTGACTTAGAATGTGAAACATGAGTATAGGTCCATCAGGGTGAGAAGAGTCAATGCCATCAGAAGTGACAATGTGGGCAAAGACAGACACAAACCCAAGGAGTGTCAGCCATGTGGCTGTAGGTTCTTGGCTAGATATGTTACACGTTTGGTTTCTGTTTAATCACTCTCTAATAACCCTATGATAATGCTCAGATTTTGTGGGTCTAATGTAGGCCTTGATAATTTGAACTTTTAGCAAGTGCCATGGTGATGCTGATACTGCTGGTATAAGAAGCACACATTAGGCCCCTTGCTCTAGAGTACAGGAAGGCATGCTAGTGGGCAGTCAGATGGGGTGTTGAGTCAGTGAGTCTGCACAATCCTTACGTTCAGGAGATCTTATTTGGGGCTTGAACTCAAATGCAAATGCAGAGCTAAATACTGGGGCCCATCTATACTGTGAGAACTCAGTACATTATCCTTAGTATCAGGAAATAATCCACATACTTGAGAAGATTTTAGATCCAGAAATCTGAAGAATACCTCGAGCTGCTATCATATCTGTGTGATAGTAGGGGTAGGTGGCCACAGTTGTTTAGTGTAAAATCATAAGGTCACCGGTTTTGTATTGGTGATTCCAACATAGGACTTTTGAGAAGCAAACAATAACCCATTTCACTCCCTGGGAGGGTGGCTGGGCTGCATCACAATCAAAGATGCTACATAAATCTGCCTTTAAGGTACCTTGTGTGGAGTGTTCCCAAAAGGTCTCAACTGCTGTTCTTCTCAAACCCTAAGGAAGCCCTTTCTGGGAGTGTGTGTGAAGCTAATCACTGCATTGTCTGTCTACCCCTTTGCACCACTCTCCATACCTCCTGTCTTTTTTTTTTCCACCCCAGAAATGGATCAGTTGGGACCCAAGCATCACCAGTAGTCAATCCATACCTGGGAGTCCAGGTGGCAGTCACCGGCCTCCTGCCTGACAACTCTGAGATACCTTGGGTCAGGGAGGGCCAGAATGCTGCTGTCTTACAGGGAAAGCAAGTGTCATGTCCAGAGGCAGTCTTTCTGGCTTACTAGTCAGCATTCTATTGCAGGAAACAGAAACCATTTTAGCTATTTCAGATAGGGGTTTAATACTGGAAATAAGGTGCTTACAAAATTGGAAGGCCTAGCAGAGCAGGCTGTAAAAGACTAAGACCCAGAATATCACTGTAGAAGTGCCCCACCAAAGGAATTGCTTACTACTTTTGTCACAGTCAGGCCTTAGGTAAATCAACATGTCTTTGTCCTAAGCACTAACTCCAGGTGCTACCATTGTGGCAGTGAAATAGGGATAAAGAAGCACCCCATACACATCCTATATCAGAACAAGCAAAACAGATGTCTCACCTCTTTTCCTATTTAACTTGGTTGCAAATCAAATATCACCAAAATGTGATTGCCAGAACCTTAAGCACATAGAATCTCAGCTATGAGGACTATTCTACTCTCTTGGAATTAGAACTTTTAGCTTTTCTCTCTCACTCCTGAAGTAAAGGGAGACACACTGGGAAAAGATTGGAACGGATGCTTAGTGAACAAATCTATTGTATTCCCCACTGCAACTTGGTATCTTTTTTTTCTTTTTCTATCTTTATTGGTGATTTTGATTTTTTTATTAATATATAATATATTATTTGTTTCAGGGGTACAGGTCTGTGATTCATCAGTCTTACACAATTCACTGCATTCACCATAGCACATACCCTCCCCAATGTCCATCACCCAGTCATCTCATCCCTCCCACCCTCTTCCCCTCCAGCAACACTCAGTTTGTTTCCTGGATTAAGAGTCTCTTATAGTTTGTCCCCTTCTCCTGTTTCATATTGTTTCATTTTTCCCTCCCTTCCTCTATGATCCTCTGTCTTATTTCTCAAATTCCTCATATCGGTGAGATCATATGATAATTGTCTTTCTCTGATTGACTTATTTTGCCTAGCATAATGCCATCTAGTTCCATCCATGTTATTGTAAATGGCAATATTTCGTTTCTTTTGATGGCTATATAGTATTCCATTGTATATATATACCACATCTTCTTTATCTATTCATCTGTTGGTGGACATCTAGGTTCTTTCCATACTTTGGCTATTGTGGACATTGCTGCTATTAAACATTCGGATGCACGTGCCCCTTCAGATAACTACATTCATATCTTTAGGGTAGATACCCAGTAGTGCAATTGCTGGATCATAAGGTAGCTCTATTTTCAACTTTTTGAGGAACTCCCATACTGTTTTCCAGAGTTGGCTGTACCAGCTTGCATTCCCACCAAGAGTGTAGGAGGGTTCCACTTTCTCCTCATCCTCGCCAACATCTGTCATTTCCTGACTTGTTAATTTTAGCCATTCTGACTGGTGCGAAGTGGTACCTCACTGCGGTTTCGATTTGTATTTCCCTGATGCCAAGTGATGTTGAGCACTTTTTCATATGTCTGCTGGCCACTTCAATGTCTTCTTTGCAGAAATGTCTGTTCATGTCTTCTGCCCATTTCTTGATCAGATTATTTGTTCTTTGGGTTTGATGAGTTCTTTATAGATTCTGGAAACTATCCCTTTATCTGATATGTCATTTCCAAATATCTTCTCCCATTCTGTCAGTTGTATTTTGGTTTTGTTGACTGTTTCCTTTGCTGTGGAAAGCTTTTCATCTTGATGCAGTCCCAATAGTTCATTTTTGCCGTTGCTTCCCTTGCCTTTGGTGTGTTTCTAGGAAGAAGTGACTGCGGCTGAGGCCGAAGAGATTACTGCCTGTGTTCTCCTCAAGTATTTTGATGGGTTTCTGCCTTAAATTGAAGTCTTTCACCCATTTTGAGTTTATTTTTGTGTGTGGTGTAAGGAAATGGTCCAGTTTCATTCTTCCACATCTGGCTGTCCAATTTTCCCAACACCATTTGTTGAAGAGACTCTTTTTTCCATTAGATATTCTTTCCTGCTTTGCTGAAAATTAGTTGAGCATAGAGTTGAGGGTTCATTTCTCTATTCTGTTCCATTGATCTATCTTACATTTACCTTGGTGCCATTTTTATTGAGCCAGCTTGGGTCACATGATTAATTCATACCATGAATTAATTACCAACTCTAGGGCATGGATGGGTTGACTGGCCAGGCCTGAGCCACATGCGATGTCCTTGGAACTAGAGGGTCCTGGGCCTAATTAAGGTACATAAACTAAATGTAGATGGTGGAGATTTCCCAGAATAAAATTGTATCCTGGAAGGTAGAGCAACACAACATAAGAGAACAGTTGGTTACCTTCTCTGGGATCTTGGACAAGTCCTACCACCTCTCTGATACCCCTTTGGCTTGTATAAATAATGAGAGGGCTTGAAAATAACATCTTGAAGATTCCTGACAGAACTGATTTGTCTGGATCTGTGGTTCTGGCCCAGAATCCCTCCCACATTGCTTGTACCATTTCTTAGAAAACCTTTAGTCCCCGCATAATTTCTCCTTCCTCCTAGGTATGAAGACTATTTTGGCACAGCCTCTTTTGCATTTCCAACCTATTTCCATGCTGTTCCTGATCCTCACTTCTCAACTCTCTGATGTATCTGTTTTGTTTTGCTTCACTTTGCTTCAATTTTAATTACACCTTCCAGGGCAGCATCACTAGAAGATCTCATCAGTGAGTGGATTAGGATCGATAAGAAAGTTAAATGATGACACAGATGACCGACCTCGGTCAAGATCCAGGAGACATAATCCCACTCCCTGAAGGAAAACAACTCGAGTTCCATTTGAGACTATTTATTTCTGAAACCCATTATGATAGTCACCATTAATTAATTGCCTACCACAAAGCAGGCAATGTGATGAATGCTTTACATGCATTATCTTTAATATTCCCGACACCCCTAAAGGGTGTACAAGTATTATTGCTCCTATTTAAAGAGTAGATTGGGACTCAGATAGGCATTATCAAACAAGTGACTACCAAGAACTGATCACATGCCAATCATTGCCAGAAGCTGAAGGAGTGGGCAAAACAAAACAAAACGTGAGAAGCAGCTCCTGCCTTCACAGAAAACAAAGACAGATTTAGGCAACAAAAATGGAAATAGTGAAGACACAGTACAATGAAGCCATAATAGTCTCAGCAGATGAGACTGAGCGAATGTCTCATGGAGGAAGTGTGACTTCCACTGGGGCTCAGAGGGTCTCCTTGCACATAGTATCACAAAGTTCAAACACAGTTCATGAAAAATGCTCATTCTTTCTCTAACATGATGACTATCTCAGGAAGAGAACAAAAATGCCAGCATTAACTTCTCCACAGAAGCCCATTCTGGAGAGCCCCATCTCTACAATCCCAGATGGCCATCTATCCTCTTCTTAAAAGACCTTGCACAATTTGTTCCTGCTACAGAGCTCTGGGTCAGCAACTTTTTCACATTATATTTAGAAAAAGTAATAAAATGGTTCTCCCTGCAGGCTTTGCCAACTGGAGGGTGTTATTTCAAATTAAAAAACAAAAGCAGAAAGCAAAACGAGAAAAGAGACCAAATTACCCACTTGTGGAAAGGAAGGCACATTCACAGGGTCCCTCCCAGGCTGCTCACAACCCACACCCAACACTCCCACCCTCAACCGAGGCCAAGTTTTGGACTCACTGGTGTTCCTGGCAGCTCCCTGAAGTCCCTGAGATCTGACCTGCAAGGCCTGGCTGCAGCTCCACAGTAGCTTTGTGCATTATCTACAGAACTGCAAAAACCTGCTTTAAGTCTTGATCTGACAGTTCTGTGACTGGGCAAGTCAGTTAACCTCCCCTGCCTCTTCCTCATTTGTAAAGTACAAAAGATGATTCTTGTCTCATGTTAAAATATAGTGAGATAACACATATGAGGTGATTATGTGCTGCCTGGTACATAGTAAGAGCCTCATAAAAGGCAGTAATTATGACTACTGTTGATCATTCTGCTTGCTAATTGATTTTCTTCAGCCTACCCCTGTTTCATAAAACACCTATCTACCGTCTCTGTCTAAATACAGGGAGAAAGGAGCAACAAGACAGCAGCACTCAGCATGAAGGGCTCTCTTGTCAAAGACAGAGATAAGGACTGTTTCCTGGTAGGAACAGGCAGCAGAAGAAACATCTTTGGGGGGAATCAATTTCCATCTCACGTATAATCCACACCACCTAAGGTCCTCTATGACGACCTCTTAACGAGCCTGGAGATGGGGAATGGTGAAGGAGATTTCTATTTTTTTTTCTTTTTCTTTTCAAGATTTTATTTAAATTCAAGTTAGTTAATGGATAGTGTGTTATTGGTTTCAGGGGTAGAATTTAGTCATTCCTCATTTCCTTTTAGTTGCATATAACAGCCAGTGCTCATTATATCACATGCCCTCCTTAATGCCCGTCACCCATTTAGCTCATCTCCCTGCCCACCTCCCCTCCAGCAACCCTCACTTTGTTCCTTACAGTTAAAAGTCTCCTAAGGAGGTACCTGGGTGGCTCACATGATCCTGCAGTCCTGGGATCCAGCCCTGCCTTGGGCTCCTGGCTCAGTGGTGAGCCTGCTTCTCTCTTTCCCTGTGCTGCTCCTCCTGCTTGTGCTCCCACTCTTGCTCTCTCCCTCTCAAATAAATAAATCTTTTTTTTTTAAAAAGAGTCTCCTATGATTTGTCTCCCTCTCTGTTTTTATCTTATTTACTTTTTCCTTCTCTTTCCCTATGTTCATCTGTTTTGTTTCTTAAATTCCATATATGAGTGAAATCGTATGGTACGGCTTTCTCTGACTAAGTTCACTTAGCATAATACGCTCTAGTTCCATCTGCACCACTGCAAATGGCAAGATTTCATTCCTGTTGACGACTGCATAATATTCCTGAGTCTGTGTCTGTGTCTGTGTCCGTGTCTGTGTGCATGCACACACACACACATGCATACACATGCGTGTATACCACATCTTCTTTATCCATTCATCCATCGATGAATATTTGGGGTCTTTCCATATGTTGGCTATTATGTACAGTGCTACTATAAACATTGGGGCCCATGTGCCCCTTTGAATCAATATTTTTGTATCTTTTGGATACAAAGCACTTAGTAGTGCTATTGCTGGGTCATAGGTTAGCTCTATTTTTAACTTTTTGAGCAACCTCCATACTGTTCTCCAGAGTGGCTGCCCCAGTCTGCATTCCCACCAACAGTGAAAGAGGGTTCCCCTTTTGCCGCATTCTTGCCCACATCTGTTGTTTCCTCAATTTTAGCCATTCTGACAGGTGTGAGGTGATGTCTCACTGTGGTTTTGATTTGTATTTTCTCTGATACCAAGTGATGTTGGACATCTTTTCATGTGCCTGTTGACAAACTGTATGCCTTCTTTGACGAAGTGTCTGTTCATTGTCTTCTGCCCATTTCTTGACTGGATTTTTTGTTTTTTAGGTGTTGAGTTTGATAAGCTCTTTATATTTTTTTGGTACTAGCCCTTTACCCCATATGTAAATAGCAAATATCTTCTCCCATTCTGTTGGTTGCTTTTTAGTTTCATTGACTGTTTACTTTGCTGTGCAGAAGCTTTTTATTTTGATGAAATTCCAATAGTTCATTTTTGCTTTTGTTTCCCTTGCCTCTAGAGACGTGTCTAGTAAGAAGCTGATTTCTGTGGAAGGTTCCTCTTTGGGTATTGAGGACCAAACACCCTAAATTTCGTGGCAGTGGGGACAGTCCTGTGAGAGGGCAGCACAAAGGCACGTCCAGGCCATCCTTCTCCATGTGCTCCCACAGTGATCTAATGTGGAGGCAAAAGGATTATGGAACCTAGGAAAATGTGGAAGGCTGGTTGTTTGAATTCTCTAAAGTCCAAGTGTGCCCAAAGGTGTTAACATATTTCTTCTTTAACACAACCAATGCAGAAATGATCGCTGTAGTTAATTCCAGATAAATTTAACCCAGAGTATTTTCTTCTACCCCGGAATAGTAACTAAAGATGCCAGGCTTATCTGACTTTGAAACATTAGTTTTGAGGAGGAGGGGTTTTAACCTTGGGCAGCCTCTGTCCACACTGACACCTGCAGAGCTATCTGGTTCTTATTCATCTTCAGACATTGTGCATACACTCTGAACACCCAAGCTTCTGTTAACACAGCCCCTTTTAACCACTCTGTCATTCCTCCAGTCCCCAGTCTTCAGCAGTGAGATATTTCAGTGCTTTCCCACTTGTGAGCTATGAGGAACTAATGTGTCTGCCCCATGGTGGGCTGTGAGTGGGGCACAGCATCTGCATAGACCCAGGATGTAGGGAATATGGTGTACACACAGTTCTGGCTTTTGAGGGACAAAGATTTTTGCCCAGTTCTGTGGTATGAAGGGCAAATATATCAGCCCTCTCCTGGACCATGTAGGTCTGTGTCTAGGCAGGAGAGACAACAGGGTCTGTCAGTCCTGAGCAATGGAGACTGTATTGTGTGCACACTCTGAGGTGTCAGGGACTAGAGTTTCTGCCCACCCTGGGCTCTGATGGACTACCCTACCCTTACAGTATCGACCCCATTGTTCCAGGTTACTGTCTTCTGGGTTTTGGGAAGTCCATACTAGGAGTGTGTGTGCCCATATAGAAATTAGCATAGGTCTTGGGTTCAGTTTCTCCAACTTTTCTTGGGATTTCCATTCCCTTTCTGGAGGGCTAGAGTTTCAGAAATCTTTAAAATACCCATGTCTCTTGCTTTCCCTTAGCTTCCTTCGACCCTCCCAGTTCAGCCCAGACCACTGTTCTCTATTAAGACAGTGAATGCAAAATTCATCTGAATGAGGAGAAAGGGAACAAAGGGGGAAAAAAGGACAAGGGGAGTGTAAAAGAGAATCAACATTAGCACACACAGAGACACCTAGATTTCCTTCTTCTCACAGTTGCTGTCTCTCAATGAGGGCTCTTCTTCCTGAGATTGTGTCAAGAAGGCCCTGTGCAGTTTTTTTACAGTAGGCAGAGCTTGGGGGACTGAAGCCTGGGGTTCCTTCCCCATAGCCTGCTCACAGCTGTGCAACTTGTGAAACTGTCACAGTTTCTTGTGGTGCATAAACAATGAATCTTGGAACACTGAAGAAATAAAATTAAATTTTAAAAAAAAGTAGGATAAGGACCTTCTCCGAGGTACTTATAGACTCTGACTGCACAGTTCAGATAAGGAGGCTCAGGCACTTCGGCTGACCACTTACAGGAAAGGACCATTTAGTGAATGACATGGGCCGCATGTCCCAGGAAAAAGCCAATAAGAGAGAAGAAGCAGTCACTAAAGAAGGAAATCTAGTCACAAAATAGAGTCAGTTATGGGGAGAGGCCTCAGCCACATGACAGAGGAGAGCCATCACGACGAAAGATCATTTGAGAGGGTAGAGTAGGGAGCCAATTGCTAGGGAAGGTCACATCGTGGGTCCTTGGGTCATCTGAAGCTGTTGATTCTCCAGTCGGCTATTACACCAGACTTGGATAGAAAATGATCTCCCAGGTAGCAACTAAGGTTGATTGAGGAAGATCAGAATTTAGGAGGAGATGAGATCCAAAGGAATTTTTCTAAGGAGAAACAGAGGGTAGCAAAATGTATCAGGAAGTTTCAGGGGAGGAAAAGGAAAGGACATGCTATCGTGGAAAGGATGCTGATCTGGACCATGGACTACAGACCCCAGGAGAGATCACCAGACAGGAAGCATGATTTACCTGCTTTTTGGTCTCTTCCTAAAATGGAGAAAATGTGGGAGTCCTCAAAGACCACTAGAGACCATTTTAATGAGATTATATTGGTGAGTCAGAGAGATTGAGCAAATGAAGCATTGCACGGGAATTGTTCCTAATATGAAATAATTGCAAACAACCTCAATGCCTGACTTTTAGAGATGGCTGAACTAAATAATAGTATGATGTGATATTCTGCAGACTTTTGAAAGTATGTGGAAAAGGATATTAAGTGTCATTGGAAACTATTTTTGTGAAACACAAAGCCGCCTGTTGAAAAACTGTCCACATAGTGCCAAGTCTGATCGCATGTCTTCCACTGCAGCTCCTTCACTCTCAGCGGCCTCCTGCTTCACCCCTACTTAGGCTCACTGCCCTTCCTCCTCCCTCCATATGCCATTCTCCAAAGAGCAACCAGAGAGATCTTTTGTAAAACATAAATCACATCATCTCATTCCCTTGTTCCAAATCCTCCAATGGCTTCCTGTTGCCCTTAGAATCAAATAGAATACCTTCCCAGGTCCTGCAAGGCCCTATTTCTCTGGGTCCTCCTACCTCTTTGGACTTCTTTCTTTCCACTCCCTCTCTGGGTCCTGGTTGTGATGTGTTGGCCACACTCCTTTCTTTCTGTCTGTTAAATACTCCAAGTGCATACTTTCTTTTCATTAGCTGAACCCCTCCCCACAAGGAAAGAATGTTTTCCTTGTTGATGAGGATTGGTAAACTATGACCCACACCTGTTTTTGTTCAGCCCATGAGCCAAAAATGTTTTTATATTTTTAAGTTTTTCATGTTTTTTAGGGAGATGTGACAGAAATACTGTGTATCCCACAAAGGCTAAAATATTTACAGATAGTTTGGAGTCCCCAAGCTAGACCTTTGGGTGGGTATCTTCTTCTTGTCATGCAGATTTTAGCTCATATGTTGACATCCTACACAGGTTTTTCTTAACCTCCTTCAACCTAAAGTGACTTCCTTCTGCTGAGTTGAGATCTCATTCTCCACTAAACAATAGCAATAAAAATCATTATTGAGTGTTTACCATGTGCTAGGAATGTTTTAGTTTTATAAGACTGAGAAATCATGGAGTTTGCAGCTTAGGGCGGGGGCAAACAAACAAAGGGTATGAGGAACCATGAAATGTGTGTGTGGCGGGGGCAGGGACCTCTTTTATTATACCTGTATGGAAAGGCCTCTCTGACAGGGTGATATTTGACTCCAGACCTGAAATAATGAGGGAAGGAGTGCTTCATGCAGAGAGAACTGCCAAATAATTGTAGGAAAAAGAATAACTAAGAGCTTGGTACTCCTGGTAGTACCGTAAGGAGGGTACTTTGGAAGCAACAGATCAAGGTCACTAACTTAATCAAAGTATGCAGACCATATTTCATACACTCCTGCTGTTTTAATCTAGGATGGTTTCTTGTCTTAAGTGGTAAAAATGTCCCCTTAGGTTAGTTTATGTTTATATTCAGCAGCAATTTGGCAAATGGCATGCAGATCTGTGTTTTTTAAGTTTATTTGAGAAAAGGAACAAAAATATTTTTAAATAGTAATGTAAAAAGCCTTGAATGATAAAGACTATTTAAATCTTGTTAGAGTTGTCTTATTTTCAGTTTATCCCCAAATCTACCATCTTTTCTAAGGAGACTAGCAGACTCCACTTTGTGTTTAACTGGAATTTGTATCTCTCTCATCATATCACTTTTTTGGTACTGTTATTATTTGAAATTTTTTTAAAGATTTTATTTATTTATTTGACAGATAGAGATCACAAGTAGGCAGAGAAAGAGAGAGAGAGGTGGAAACAGGCTCCCCGCTGAGCAGAGAGCCTGATGTGGGGCTTGATCCCAGGACCCTGGGATCATGACCCAAGCAGAAGGCAGAGGATTCAACACACTGAGCCACCCAGGAGCCCCATTATTTGAAATTCTTATCTATGTGTTTATTTTTTGTGACCTCCAGTGAAATGCCAGCCAGCTTTTCTGCTTTATTCACCTTGGTGTTTCAAGAAACATTGAAATATTGTAGCATACTCACTAATGCTGAATGTGCATGCATGTATGGATGTGTGTGTGTGTGTCTGTGTGTCTGTGTGTCTGTGTGTGTCTGTGTCTGTGTCTGTGTCTGTGCCATGAGATATGGGATGTTTACTTATCTACATTTTTCTAATGGTTTATGTATAATGAATGCATATTATGTATTACTCATGTAATTACTCAAAAGGTGCCAATGGGGTGGGGAGGGGAGAATGCCATCCAGAAAGGAGAACCACACAATCTGCTGAGCAAACCAGAACAAGAAGGGGAGATTTTTACGTACCATGTAGACTGTCCCCAATAGAAACCCAGAGACGCTGAGCCATTTGTTTAGACACCCAACTAATTAAAGCAGAATTCGAAGAAAAACTAGGGCTCCTGGATCCTAAGCCAGTGTTTCTCCTTTGCACAAAACTCTCACAGGCTTTTCCACCCCTGTCATGAAGCTCTGAATCCAAAGAACGACAGGGAGCACTCTATTGGGGGAAGCGGAGAGAGAGGTAAAATCCTGAGAACTCTCACCCAGGATTCATGATCGAGATCTGGGTCCGTACATCATGTGGTTTCATATGTGAAAAGCAATGATAGCAGATGTCAGCATGTACTCTGTGTACTCTGGACTCATTCCCAACAGCTGGGACCAGAATTATTCTTCCAGTATGGATGGTATCAGGTTCAAAGTACTGGAAGCATCCTAAAAATTACAGACAGGAGGTGTCGAGTGACTATCTCAGCCCTCTTGCCCCTCAGGTGGGGTAACTGAGTATGTGTTCTGTACTATTTCTCCAAGTTCCCTGTGGATCCAGTTCCAGCTGCCCACAGTGCCCACTGTCACAACCCCTACTGGCTGCCAACCCTTCCTTAATTTCCTCCACTTAAACTACCTGTACTCACATCCTTGTCTCAAGCTCTGTTTGGGGGGAGACATCAAAACCAAGACCATCTCAGTTCCAAAAGAAAGATGGAGGACCCTAATCCTGTCTCTTTCTGCTGGTGGTTCATGGTCACTGTTCAGATAACGAGGTAAATTTGAGTAAATCCAACAGACATCTATTGAGCATCTGGTACCTGTCAGTACCTCATCAAATGTAGAAAGAAGCAAAAGGGAAAAGAATGGCACATGGTTGCTGCTTTCAGGAATGTACAGTCAAGCTGGGAATATGTGGCTTATGCTCTAAAAGGAGAAACTATTGCCCAGTACAGGAAATATTGCAAGGCACTTCTTATGTTAGTATTCATTTATTTATTGGCCATTACTCTGTGCTTTTATTTAGTAACAAACTGAGCTCCAGAAGCTCCAAAATGAATGGCATGGCCCCATATCTTGCAGGGGTCCCAGAGATGTAAGAAACTTGCACACAAAGCTAGCATCAGAGTTTGAGGATTTGGGAAAAGGCACGTTTATGTCAAGCCTGTAGGGAGTCCAGAGAGGGCAAGATGGATTCCTGGTATTTAGTTGGGGAGCAGAGACTAGTAGCTTTTTTTTTTTTCTTTTTTTCTTTTTTTTTTTTTTGGACTAGTAGCTCATTTTTTACCTCTATGTTACTTTTTTGTTCAAGATTTAGGAGAAATCTTAGCAATGTCTCTGCAAAGGCCTCTGGGGTCCTATGAAAGTAGCCCAGCATGCTTATGAAGCTTCCCTGAAAACTTGCATGCAAAGTCAATTTTAAATTATTAAAAATGAGGATTAATGAGATAATATGTGTGAAATACGAAGTTATATAAGTCATATAAATTCAAAGAATAATTATTACTGCCATTTCTAATGCATCCATTCATGTGTTCCTAATTGCTCAATTCTTCAGCATTCTTCAGAGCTCTGAATTTCTTTTAAGTTCCATACTCTCCATTTTCCCATACCAGTATGAAACTAGCAGACTCATTTTACTACCTTGTCTTGATTGAGGATGCCCAAGAAAGTGACCTCTTTCCTAAGCATCCAAGAAGGCCCCAGTTTGGGAAATTTGCCCAAAACTCATGACATGAGTGACCTATGCTGAGCCATGCTGGTTCCCCTGCCCTGAAATGTGAGGCCACGATTACTCTCAGAATTACTTGGCTGTTACCACTTTTCTGGTTGTTCTGAACACAAAGCCTCTTAGGGGGCATGACCCCACCCCCCCACCCTACCACCAAGGGCTGATGTCTTGTTTCACAGTGGGAGAATATGTATACATTTTTATTAAATCCCAGTCCAGCTTTAAAGTCCCATGTTTGGATGGAGAACATCATTTGCCAATTTTCAGGCTCTTGGAGGTTCTGACAAGCCACCACCCCACCTTTGTTAAACACATAAGATTGATGGTGATTTACAGTCACTGTGTGGCAAACATTCTGAGGAAGTGACATGTACTTTTATAAGGTGTCTTTATTCTGGCAATTTCCTGTATTGGAATCTCTAAATTTGGAATCCTCTTGCATTGTTGTATATGTGCATTGTTAATCAACAGAGTTTTATTGGGCACCTACTAGGACGTCAACTCTGCTTACTCAGGCGAAGATGAATAAAGTAAATGTTTGAGGAGTTTATAAAACAGGAGGGAGGCTGGTCTTGTGTACTTGGTCCCTCCCTTCCTTATAGCAGATAGTCTTGCTCCCGCTGCCTTGACTTTACTGGTTAGATGCCTACTTCCTCTGTGAGATGACCAAGGACAACGTCTGTGCCATTCTCTTCCCTGACCCCAGTTTCTAACACAGTGCCAGGCATAGAGCTTACACTTAGGAGGAACTGGCTGAATGGAGGGAGAAAGCTGTGTGCAGCTACCTTTCTGTAGGGCACAGCACCACATACAGTGTGCACGCTGTTTCAGATGAAGTCAGGCCCAGCAGCTGGGGACTGGCCACCATGCTTACAGACACAGCCCTGACCTTCCCTCCAGTGTTCCACGTCCCAACCTGCTAGATAAGCCACAGGGTCATGGCTCTCTCCAGAATGCTCTGAGGGAGGAAACCTGTTCTTGTGTAATCTTCTGCTCTCAAAATTAGCTATATTCAATCCACACTGTGCGTTACCCACAAGAAATTGGGCAGAAATGCTTATCACTCAGAGCTATTTCTCAGACTGAGGGACACATCCAAATAGCATTGTCAGCGCTGGCAGCGCACCCTTGATGGAACTACCTCTGCCACGTACTTCCAGGCACTCACAGTGCCTGACCAAGGTTAGTCCCTGTCTGGGAGGCAGAAGGCTAAGGGCTGGCCGAAGGCCAGGGAATTCCTACTGTGTGCAGGACACCACATTAAGTGACCCATCTCAAGTGTTCCACGCTATCACCGCAAGCCTGTGAGAGAGCTGCTCCACGCTCTCATTCTCATTCTGCAGATGAGAAAACATCTCAGAAAATCTAACCAGTAGGTTAACAATAGCTGACAGTCACTAAGGAGCCTAAAAGGCCTAGCCTGATGCTGAGCCCTCTACCTACATTACCTCAGTCAGGGCCAGATGACGATGAGCCAAGAGTGCCACCTAGGGAGCAAAACTGAAGGAGATGCTCACTGTCCCGGTCCTGTAAGTTGAGCGTTGACCTCCTTCAGTTCTACACCCGAGGCAGCGTCTCTTTCGTCATCTTTAGTATCTTACCTTCCACCGAAAACAACTTTGCAAGGTTAAGATTATTTTGCTCACTTGTTGATGAAGAAGTGAGCTTCAGAGAGGTGACTTAGCTTACCAAAAGGGCACAAAAAATGCAGAACCTGAAGATGGGCCCCCAGTCCTGTGTTTCTCTTAGACCACACAATCTAAGAGCATATTGCTGATACATGATAGAACTAAGGACCACTTCAGGGCCCCTTCTGCTTCATGCTGCCTCGCTGCCACAGCACCAATGCCAGATAAATGGGGTACTGTCTGGCCCAAGCCCCTGAGAAACCCAGAATGCTCAAGGTGAAGCTGCTCTCATGAGATGAGATGACCATGAGATGAGATGATCCCGGCTCCCGCTCAGCAAGCCAGCTCTGGTCTTCAGGCTGATTTCCCAAGCAGATGGTAGAGACATCGAGAAGTGTCAGAGTTCCCTTATGGGGCCAGACAAGCATGGAGCATTCTAGGCAGAAGCTGTCTCTGCCTCACCTGCAGACAGTGTTTGGCTTCTGAGCCACACAGCCGCACTTCAGTTCCCCACACCTCCGTGATGTGCTGGATGGTTTCAGACAAGTTATACAACCTCTGCAATTCAGTTTTCTCATCTAGAAGATGGGGGTAAAAATGGTACTTACTTCATAGACTTGCTAAGATTACATAAGTTCATACATATGGCAATGTTTCTTCGAGTGCTATAATTACATTGTGTTTGCTATTATTATTTAGCTAATAGATATATCTGACCTGCAAATGTGAGAAAGTTATCATTAATTAAATTGTGAGATAATTATCATTATTTACAGATCAAAAGAATTCATGTAATAATATGGATTTCCAGCTTGTCATGAAAAATCAGCAAATTTTCATTGCTGACAATGCCATGTTGATATGTCCAATGGCTGGCAGCTGATTACTGCTGGGAGGATCTCACCTCCCAGACTGCATAGATCCCTCCGGGGCCTCCTTGCTCATCCACACCACCCACCTGGCCTTGCATGGGCCATTGAGTCTGCACCTTCTGATTTAACGTGTGCTTACTGTGCACCTAGTATAGAAAACGGTAAGATATAGTTCCTACTTTGAAGTGAAACTGTAAGGACCTATTTTATATTTTTATATTTTAGCAGGAGGCTTTCATTGAGGTTAAACAAAAACCTTATTGTTTAACCCTGCTCCCCTTCCCCCAGGGGACTCACTTAAAAACAAGTCCCGGAAACCAGCTTCAGGTAACAAAGCCCAGATACAAAGGTGGGTCAGGCCAGGTGGAGACATCTGATCAGTAGGGGGTTGCATACTGTCTCCCTAGCTACCAAGGAGTATGGGCCCCGCCCTTTGGAAACCCTTTTGGCGCCAATCCTAATCAAGGTGTAATAGGCTGATTCAAATATCTATTAGGGTAAATTATAATTCAATTGGTCACCTAGCATCACTGTGGAGTTTCCTGTGTGTTACAATCTCATTGGTCACCTGTGCGTGGCCAGGCCCGACCGCATGGCCTTTGCCCTTAAAAGCTAGACTGTGAAACAGAGAAGGGTCGCCCTCTCTTGCAAGAGGTGCGTCCCGAACGTTCGGTTAGATTCTTGATGCTTGGCACGAAATAAAGCTTTGCTTGACCTTCGCTTTGTATCAGTCTCGCTCCTTTAATCACGGACCCGTTATTGGGGCATAACAAAACAACAGAAGAAAAGTAGATAAGGGTATGAATCTAGAGAATGTGACCCAGGCCATAGAGGAAAAGTGGGATGCCCCAGACTGAAGCTTGGACAGAGTTCCTCTGTCTGGTAGATCTTCTGATAATGGAAGCTTTAGGTCTCAGCCCAAAGTTCTAGCCAAGAAAATGTTGCCAGCTTAAAGGGAATGGTCTACCCTCTGGCACACCTTCACCTGTTAATTTACAGAACCTGAAACCATCCAGAGTACTCAGACACACCTTGAGGACAGATCATGGAGGACATGCCAGAGCATCTGGCGCAGGCCCTCACTTGTCAAGCTGAATGAAATGCAAGCCCTCTTCCCCCAACAGTCACAAGACCCTGCCAGTCTGGCTCCTGCCTACCTTCCAACCTTATTTCCTACCAGCTTCCACTTTGCCCGCCATGCATCAGCCAAACTGACCTTCTCTCCAGCTCAATTGCTACTCCTTATGGCTGGCTCCTATCCCCCCCAACCTTTTTCATGGCTAGTCCCCTCTTAGTTAAAATGTCCATTCCTCAAACTGTCCCTGAACCTTCATCCCCACTTCCTGTCACATCACTTTAATTCATTTCCTTTGAGGTTCTTAACACAACCAGGAATTATTTCATGTACTGGCCTTCTCCCCTTAGCAGACTGCAGCTCCCAGACAGGGACTTTGGTGCCTTGTTCCTTTCTGATCACACTGTGCTTAGAAGAGTGTGGATACATAGGAGGTACTTGCTCACTAAACACGGTAACAGGCTTGGAATAGTCTGCACATTGAAGATGTTCAGTAACTATGTTAATGAATGAATGAACAAATTGAAAATAGTTTCATTTGAGAGACTCCGCACAAGTACCCAGCCAGTTAATGTAAAGAAATGTTTTCCCACAAGAAAAGGGAAAATAAGGATGGGAGGGAGCATGGAAGGGTGTTTTTTGCCTATAAGTTTGTTTGTTTTTTACAAGAGAGAGAACACAGTCTTCCTGGATAAAATGGAATGTTGTCTGGAGAGAAGACAGCAAATCAAACCTTGGTAGGATTTATCTTACTCAAGCAGCCTTAAGTCTGCCCAAAGATACCTGTCATGTATAAATATATCTATATCTATATCTATATCTATATCTATATCTAATCTTTAAAGAAGGCCTTCTAAATTCCATGAGTCCAAAGAGCATTTCTTTTGCCTCATGGTAATGAAAACAAAGTAGAAATTAAGACATTAAGCAACTTTGCACATTTCTCTGCCATTCTTAAACATATTCAATACAATTTTTTAAAAGATTTTATTTATTTATTTGACAGATCACAATTAGGCAGAGAGGCAGGCAGAGAGACAGAGGGGGAAGCAGACTCCCCGCTGAGCAGAGAGCCTGATGCGGGGCTTGATCCCAGGACCTGAGATCACAACCTGAGCCGAAGGCAGAGGCTTTAACCCACTGAGCCACCCAGGCGCCCCAATATTCAATATAATTTCATGCCATCAGCTATTACATTGCTCTGCTCAATTGATTTATATTCCACTTTAGCAAGCTCCACATTCTATTTTCTATGCAGGTGAGACCTTTCTCTTTGATTAATAGTTGACAACATGTGGCATTTGTGGCCAGTTCTGGAAATTCAGGCAAGTCATTCTTGCCCAGGAATACAGATTCCCTCTGACAATACTGTTTCTATCAAACAATTGGATGTTATCTTAATGCCGTTCTGTCCCACTTGGTTCCTTCTTTAGGAGTGTCAAAGCCTGCTACAATGAGGAACAATCTTGAACACCTGTACACACACACACACACACACACACACACACCTGTGCCAAAGAACACTGGTGAAGAACTCTTGCTGTAAAATATCTCTGCCCTTCAGACTGTAGTTGGATCAGGATTTCTCCTGACCAGGGACACAGTCTTTCTCCCAACTCTTTTTCTCTGTCTTAAGTCTGGTTTTCCTCATTTTCTGATTAGTACGAAAGGGATTTACTAAGAAAGTACACTCTGAAGAACCTCATAGGAAGTAGGAGGAGTGAGATCTGGAAAGGAGGTTCCTGAGGAGGGCTCTGGAACACAAGTGACCCCAGGGAGTTGGTTGGTGTGGCATAAATACACTTCCAGTCTCCACTCTAAAAGGTAAAGTGGCTCTAGCCTGAGGCAGGGTTCAGGCTGGAGGAAGCTAAAAAAAAAAAAAAAAAAAGGAAGGGGTAGGGAGGGGAGTATCCCTTACACTCATTCTGTTCTTTCCTTTCCTTTTTTTTTTTTTTAATTTCCAGGAGCAGAGATGTTAATGCTAATAATCCTGCTGAACTTGTATTACTTTTCGTTTTTACCCATAAAGACAACTGTGTTAGTGACAACTGCCATGATCCTTGTTTTACTGATGCAGAATCCGAGCCTCAGAGAATCAAAATGACATACACAAGTAGGGGGCTATGCTGGCTCCACAATCAGCTCACAGTCCACTGTCCAATGCGGTGTCTGAGCTGTGCTAAGCACACCAGCCCTGTTATTTGGATGTTGTCAGTGAGGAAGCCATTCCAGCCACTGAGGCATATGTGACCTTTATGTGCACAATATGCACAGTGCAGTGCATGCCCGTTTATGATCTTTTTAATGATGTCATACACCTGCATGCAGCTCCTGGGACACTTCTTGCCCTGGCCCAAGCAGTAGATCCTGTGATCTGACAGCTTCACTTTAATACATGTAATAAAATTAAATGGCATCATATAAAATTAAAGCCATAATTAAAAATTGATTAGCATATACTGTCTGCTGGCCTCAGTATCTACTGTAGTATCTTAAACACTAGTTATATAGCTTTATTGATTGGAAAAAAGATAAAGTACAAAATAAAACCATGAAGCTAGTAGTCCACGGATGAAAGCAGCAAGACTGTCAAATTGCAAATGCTATAATTAAGTGTCAGATCTGGCATTTTAGAAGTAAGTTTCGGCAAGAGGAAGTCAGGGCAGGAGATACTGACCTGGACAATAAACATGCCTCTGGGAGTCCTTTGCAGAAGAACAAACTTTTGCTTTAGGTATGGGATGTTGGTGGAGTTTTAACCACTTGGGGAGGTTGCAATTTCACGAAAGTCCAATATCAAACAACAACAAAAAACTAAGTTTTTCCACACAATGAAATGGGAAAAAAAATCAACGTTCAGAACTTACCTGGTCTTCTTTTTTTGAATTTTTTTTTTTTTTTTTTTTGCTAACATAGCATTCATTGTAAAGGGGAAGCCCTTTTTTGTTTCAGACAGATGAAAAGGACACCACACTGTTTCCAGAGAGCTCATTTCTTTTCTATGTTTGTAAACTTTCTGTAAGGTTGGGCTTTAATGTTTGGATCGTTTTTTTTTTCTGTGATAATAAACAATTCCGTCCGTTTTTCTGTTTGCCATCATCAGTTCTACTAAGGTAGAAACAAGAGGAAATGTTTTGTGTCTGCCCCCCCCCCCCACTGCCAAAAAAATTATTAAATCGGGTTTATACAAATAAGGTGTTGAAAATTCTAGAAGAGGTTAGACCCTGGAACTCCTGAAGGCAGCGGAGCTCAGACCAGATGTGGAAACTAGAAAACAGAAATGTAGAAACAAACTAGACCTCAGTCCAACAAGTTGGAGTCATTGGATTGCTCTGATAAATACCATTTACTGACTGCTGTCTGTGCCTGCTGTGGTGTTAAGCACTGCATGTGAATGATATTGTGTGATTGGTACTGACATTATCCCGTGAAATGTATGATGAGATAGTGCCTCAGAGCATGGGTGATTTTCTCATGGTTCATAAGCCCAAAATGGGTGTGCAAATCCGGGTGGCCTGGTTCTGCCTCTAGAAAGTTGCTTATTCTTTCCCTCCTCCTCCCTCTCCCTTTCCCCTGCCTCTTCTTCTCCTTCTTCAATTCAGGACCCCAAAAAACTGATATTCTCAGCAACTCTGAGTTTGTTAGAGAAAGAATAAGAATGTTCATCCAGCTACCACCTTTAAATGCAGCAACTTTGATGCTGCTTTACTACAGATAAAACAGTAGAGGGAGTTTCTGCTTGGGCTTCAGAGTTTACAAAGTACTTTTATATCATTCCCTCGTTTGCAACTCTGTGTTTGATAACTTGGAAAAGGAAGGCTCAGAGAAGCACAAACACATGGTTCACATTTGTGTTTCCCAAAGTAGATCAAAAACCAAGGAACAACAGGACTCTATGCTTTAAACCTGAATTATGGTTCTTGTTTGATTGTATGTATGGAAAACTCAGGTATAGATGACATAAATCTGAGAATTTGTCTCTGTTCTCAAGGAGATATGATCTAACTAGAGGAGGAAATCTTACCTTTGTTCTCATCCACCCATACTCGTATTTCCTTATTATGCGCCAGGCATGGTGCAAAGCTCCCCTGGGAAGGCAGCCGTGAGGAAAACCACACAGTTCCTGCTCCACACAGCTAATGACCTGGTAAAGAAGTTTGAGATACAAGTTAGTTCATGTGTGACAAGCATCATAAACAAATCACCAGATTTTGTTTGTTCAAAGGCAAATGAGTATTTTTCTAAAGGGGTAAAGAAAAAAATTAAAGGGCTTTCTAGCTGAAAAGAGTTCCAGTGCACACACAAAGACAAGATACTACAGGATGAAAAAGCCTGTGGTGTTCTTCTTCATAACTAACACAATCCCCCAAACCCATAGGCTGACTTTGCTTGCATTCCAGCAATTAGAAATTGGGCATTGCCTTTACTGGAGGCATTAAAGCTCACTGAGCCTCAACTCTTGTCATGTGTGGAGGGACTGTCATCTCTGAGACCACAAACATGTAGGGATCACATCGGTTAAAATAACTCAAATGTACTGTCTTACTTACGAAGGTCAGATGTCCAAAATCAGTGTCACTGGTCTAATGTCTGTGTCAGCAGGGCTGGCTCTTTCTGGAGGCTCTAGGGAAGAACTCCTCTGCCTCTTTGGCCAGATTCTCA
Source organism: Martes martes (assembly GCF_963455335.1). Classification (NCBI taxonomy): domain Eukaryota; kingdom Metazoa; phylum Chordata; class Mammalia; order Carnivora; family Mustelidae; genus Martes; species Martes martes. Next base: position 72,873 of record NW_027666666.1, read on the forward strand.
AGGACACCCTCATTTCCTGCCTTGTGGCCCCTTCCTCCATCTTCAAAGGCAGCAGTCAGCATAACATTGTTACATTCCCTTCATTGACTCTGATTCTCCTGACTCCCTCTTCTAAGAACCCTTGTGGTTGAATTGTGCTTACCCAAAATAATTCAGGATCATTTCCCCTCTTGAGAACATTCACTCAGTCACATTTGTTACTCAACTTAATCATGTCTACAAAGTTTCTTTCACCATGTAATGTAGCACATTCATAGTTTCTAGGAATTAGGGCATGGACATCTTTCATGGGCCGTGATTTAACTTAGTACACCCTCACAGAAGTTATCTATTAAGCTAATCAACACTGTCCTCCCTCTGGCCCCCATTGCATTCAAAGAAGTTCTGCATTAACCAGAAATGCTATTTGTTAAATATTCTGGGTAATCAAATGTTTCGTACCTACTGCCGGCACTCCATTTGTTAGAAAAAGATAGTCTTGCTCAAAGGTTGCCTTATTCAGTAGTTTGTAACAGGGCTCAGACAGAGTAGTCAGACTCTCAGAATTTAGAAGATCAAAGCTTGGGTTCAAATCCTGATGCTCCCAGTAATCAGCAGTTTAACCTCAAATTCCTTCACCTCTCCAAGCCCCAGATCTCTGTAAAACAGAAATAAGAATAGACCCTGATTCAAAGGACTTAGAGAGGTTTAAGGGAGCTCCTAGCAGCATCTCATATCCAACATTGTCTCTATTTTATCTTCACACAAGTCCTTCCTTCTGGGCGCCTAGTGTGAGGCTGGCCTAGACCCTTGTGCAACAATCCCTTGGTGACTCTTTGGTGCCCTGCAAATCACTACCATACCTGCTCTTCACTTGGGAACAAGACCCTCACTCTGAACAATCCCTGGGAATTGTGAGGGTCATGGGTTTCAAGTTATGCCACCAAGTCTCTGGTGTATTGACTTTTCTGGATGATCGGGCTAACTGGTGAGGGCACTCCATGATGGTAGTAATGTTCATTACTTAGGAAAAATACTCCCACCTGGGGTATTTTGGATGAAGACACACACAGCACCATGATATGGCAAATGGTGGGATTCTGACTTCTCTGGGAGAAGTAACAATGTTGAGTTGACCAAGAAAGAATCAAAGGTAGATACTGGCTTTTAAAATCAAGTGTCTTATTCTATGTCCAATAGCTGGACATAGATGGATCTAAGGCCTACTATCTCTTAGGATTACTTAGAAAAGTGCCCTTTGAAGTTATAGCATCTTAGAAACAGACTCTCAGTCCCCTCAAATATGTGCTACTTTGCTCCCCATTCTCCCCACAACACAACACCATATGCATATTCTGCATTGAAATTTTTTCAGGTAGAATTCATCAGAAGCTGACACTGTCCATTTCAGTAGGGTTGGCTGAATGGTCTATTGCTCTAAGGCTTTTGCCCTGCTTTTAAATCTACCAATACAGGGACACCTAGGTGGCTCAGTTGGTTAAGCATATGCCTTTGACTCAGGTCATGATCCCAGGGTCTTGGGATCAAGTCCCACATTGACCTCCTTGCTCAGTGGGGAGCCTGCTTCTCCCTCTGCCTGCCACTCCCCCTGCTTGTGTTCTCTTGCTCTCTCTCTCCCTGACAAATAAATAAATAAAATCTTAAAGAAAAAGCTACCAATACATTGAATTTGTAAAAATATGAATGTTCCAGGAAGTCACAGTCAACTTCCCTGGAAGTCACTAGATGATTGGGTATGGACAAAGATAATTAAAATCAAATTAAGGAGATGAAGCTTGGGAGTATCATTCAGCCAAGGTTCTCATGCATGCATGCATGTCTGACCCAAACAGGGCCAGTGGAGTCCTTTGAGAGATATTGCCCTTCAGTGTTAGAGGAAAAAAAAATTCTGCTTCTTCTGAGACTGTGAGCTAATAGGATGAAATATACCTAGAGGATGGGGTGCCTGGGTGGCTCAGTGGGTTAAACTTCTGCCTTCAACTCAGGTCATGATCTCAGGGTCCTGGGATTGAGCTCAGCAGGGAGCCTGCTTCCCCCTCTCCCTCTGCCTGCCTCTCTGCCTACTTGTGATCACTCTTCCTGTCAAATAAATAAATAAAATCTTAAAAAAAAAAAAGAAAGAAAGAAAGAAATATGCCTGGAGGTTCCTGGAGCCAATTTTGCACCAGAAAAAAAGAATGACCCCAAAAGGAAGAAACAAAGTTAAAATGTGAAACAAGACTGATTCTTATAATTTTGTTTAAGTTCCTGGATCCAGCCATGCCTGAAACCCCTGGATTTTTAGTTGAAAAAACAATAAATTTCTTTTTGTTTAAGCCAAGTTGTTCAGTTGCAATTGGCATAATAGTATTTAGTCCAGATAGATATAAGCCATTCTTCTTTCCATATTCACATTATCTAGAATTCTTTACACCCTAATCAATGTCTTCAAGATTAAGCTCAAGATTTATCCCTCCCGGGAAGACTTCCTTGACTACTAAAAACTCCAGGTTTCTTTTCTTTCTTTTTTTTCCCCCCAGGTTTCTTTATTTCTACTGTTCTTGGACTTCATGTTTCTATCAGACAGGGTACAGGCAGGAAACAAAATGGACCTTAAATGGTTCAAATTAAAGAGATGAAGAGAATGGCCAAATGAAGATAATTTAATGAAGTGATAATTTATAGCACTGTAGGTAGGGCTAAAAGAACTAACAAGAGATGTTGAAGCATCCAGAGACTAGGAACAAACTGTTCCATTTCTAGGGATGAAGGCTTAAGAGGAGAAATGGCATTATTGGAGCCCAAGAAGAGCTTGAAATATTGAGAAAGGACTATCCAATAGAAGTCACAGTCATGGAAATGTCAGTCACTGCCAGAAACATGGATCTAAAGAGAAAGGAAATAGCTTAACCTTTCCTCCTACCTTTGCATCACTTGACAGTGTCTTTTATTGTTAAAACCAAACAGGGAGCCAGAGGATAGGAAGTCCAGGTAATGTAGCCTGCAGTGATGGGCTTATCAGTACAGAATAGGTCAAAGAAGAATGGAAACCGCATCTGAGCTGGGTGGGGGATAGGTTACAGAGGTTATCCAGCAGTGTGCTGACACCTAAACTCCTACTAGTTTGGTAACAGACTTCATATAGTTCTTCATGAGAGTAAGTAACTGGTGTATTCCTGAGGACTTATGAAGCAAGGAACTTGGTCCTACAGATTGAACTCATGGTAGGAAGAACAGGTATCCCACTAGAAGTCTGCAAGCCCTCAGTTTCCCTATGTAGTTTGTGGGAAGATTTGAGCAAAAGAGCACTGACATTTGTAACAGTTTTAAGTGAATTTGTGAAAGTTAATTGTTTTGTCAGAAGGAATAAAGGATTCCATGGACAATAACTTAATATAACTTACATAATGGTCTAGAATGTAATTCCTGAAATCAGTTGAGGCAGGACAGAATAAAAAGGAGAATGAGATACTGAGGCAAGAGAGACAGAGCATGTGCTATTTCCTGAAGTGGTGTGAGAAATTGGCCCCATTTCAGTGTGATTTCCAAGTAAATTCATACATTCCTTCATCTTGCAGTTGGCACCTTCCAATTCAATAACATTTTTTTTTATAGGCGGCAACTCTGTCTTCCATCTTCTGGCAGCCTATGTATACCATTCCTCTTCTTGGCTGTTTCCTCTGCACCTCTTGGCCAAGCAATAAGTTTCCCAGCTTGTCATTTCTGAGCAAGTCCCACCCTTGGACCTCCCTTTGGGCAAAGCCTTTCTGCATAGCTTAGGCTGGAGAGGAAAAGATGGAAAGGCAGGGAGCAGCAATCCCCAGCCTCATTTTGTAGCTGGTCTGCAGGCCCATCAGGCAATATTCATAGAAAGTGACAAGTAGAAATTAGCCCCTATTGATTTTATTTCCATAGCATCTGAAAAACAATCCTTACCAAAGACATCTTTCAAACATCTCTCTGGCAGAAAATATAGGGTTCTGTCTCAGGGAAAATATGTTTCTGAATACACATCCAAAACAATTTCTAAGAAAAGCAGAATCAAAATCAATATTTCCACAGTCTTTGCCATTCCCTGCCTTGGTGAAGATATGCAACTTAATTTGCAAGCCTTTTGCCCTACAAGGGAAATTGCCTTTGATGCAGACTGGATCAGAACCACTCATTTAATATTTATTATACATTACACAATATCCCAAATGTCAATTCCCACCCACCAAACCCGCAGAGCAGCAACATTTTCAATAATAAATTACTTCTATTTACTTCAATACAGTGGGGGAAGAATTCGAAGCATTAGACTTTTGTTTTTTTTTGTTTTGATTTGGTTTTTTGCTCTTGAAGATAATTATAAGTAACTACACCGAGTGCAGGACTGGAGCTAGCTTTTCTCAGCTAGGCTGAAAATTTTAAAGGGATTTTAAGGCAAAAAGATAAGGTTCTTGCTAGAGCTTAAAAAATTACAAACATATAAACATACACACACAAGGTCCTAAATGTTTTCTTAGTATGGAAAATCAGTTGCACTGCTTTTATATTAGAACAACTAAAAATGCTTAGCAAAGAATGTTTGAAATCAAATAGAAGAGCAGAAAAGTGCCTTCATAGTTGAAATTTATTAAGCAGTTAGGGAAAGGAGAGGTCTCTTATTCATACAGTGGAACTTTTCACTTCAATTAACTTAATTGGAGATATATATAATGAAAAATCTGACATGAGACTGACAAACTGAAATAGTCTTGGGAAAGCTCCATCTGTTCCAAAGTGGAGTGGAGGAGGAGAAAACATGCACAGTTACATAGGTCCAGAGCATACTAGATGAATATTTGATGGAGTCTAAACCAGGGGTACAGGGGCAGGAGTTGCAAGGAGGAGCAAGGCTGGGTCGGGTTGTAGATTTCTCTTCCCAAGATGTCCACCAAAAAAAAAAAAAAATCGGTTATTGGAACCAGTTACTAGGTTGCCTGGCCTTGAAGAGAAATGAGAAGTAGGAGGAAGAAGCCCTTCACAGGGTGCGAATAAAGGCTCCTAAGAACTATATTATTTATTTACTTACATGATCAGTCAGGTCATGTTAAGTTTTAATGGAGTAACAACTGTCCCTAAATATCAGTGGTTTAATATAATAGAAGTTTATTTCTTGCTAATGTTTTATGTCCAAGTATGGGTTGGAAGGGGACTCTGTTAATGTAGTCACATGGGGACTTTGGGCAGCCCAGGTCCATCTCAACTCACTTCCATGACTGGCATAGCCAGGAGAGATCACATGGCAAATCAGGCACTGGGTCTTAACACTGCTGCCTGGAAACACCACACATCAATCACCTCCACTCATATTTCATTAGCTAAAGCATGATATATGCCATACCAACTTCAAATAAGAATGGGGAAGTGTTACCTTACTATGTGCTCTAAAGAAAGGAGAACTGGAGTAATTGCCCTCAACCTAATGACTATGATCTCACTCAATAGATTGTTCAGCCAAGCAACAAAGAACAACTTTTCTGCCCTCCTGAACCTGACACCAAGAACCAAGATAGGAAAAACAATAGCAATAGTCTTTTTCTTCAAATAAAATCACAAGAATAAAATTAAGCAATTTGTATACTCAGACAATGAGTTCAATGCAACTATACACAAAGTTTTATGCCACAATATAGTGAATTGTTGGAAGAAAGTGCCACACATGATGCAGAGGAGAGAGAGCTCTCTGTTGAAGAGCTTAGGCAAGTTGCTCAGCAGGAGGGTCCCCAAGCAAAGCCTTGAAGGAGAAAGCGATCATGCTTGTAAGTAAGACATATGTGTCTTACTTAATGCTATAGGACTCTAGGACAAGTGATATTATTACTATTTTACCCACAAGGAAAGTGAGTTTCTGAGAGATTAAGGAACATTCCCAGGTTGTACAGCTAGTACAGGGCAGAGATGGGAATTAAAAATGGTGGTGTAGGAAGCAAAAGGAACAGCTAAAATGAGATGGTATATTTTATCTCAAGAGAAAAATAGGGAAAAAATAGAGCAATTACAAGGATAAATGATAGTTAATTGTATGTGTCAGCTTGAGTGGGTCACAGGGTACCCAGATACTTGGTCAAACATTATTGGGGTATTTGTGAGGATGTTTTTGGATGAGGTTAACATTTGAATTAGTAGACCGAATAAAGCAAATTGTTTTCCTTAATGTGGGTGGACCTCATCCATCTGTAAGAGGAAACCCCTCCTGCCTGATTACATGAGCTGTGACATTGGTCTTTTTCTCGCCCTTGGGCACAGACTGAGATATTGGCTATTCTTGGGTCTCAAGCCTGCTGGATTTTGGATTAGAAGTTATACCATTGACCCTCCTGTTTCTCAGGCCTTCAGACTCAGCCTGGAGGTATACCATCAGTTCTCCAGGTCTCCAACTTGCTGACTGCAGATTTGGGGGCTTCTCAGCCTCCATAATCACACCAGCCAATTCCTAATATTGTGTATGTCTAGATAGATAGATAGATGATAGATAGATAGATATAATTGATAGATGATAGATGATGAATAGATACAGATATAGATATCTTCATCCAATTGGTTCTGTTTTCTGGTGAACTCTGCAGGCTTGGTGTGGGAGCAAATTTTCTTCTATGCCCCTGAGGTCCACCCACTGATGCAGGCATAGAGAGAATAAAAACCAAAAAACTCAGAAACATCTCCAAAATATGCTTGGCCATAGTTTCTTATTTGTGTGAGAAGGTATGGGGACCTATGAAATATAAAAAGCTTTCCATCCAAAATGGTTAATGTGTTTTGAAGAATTTTGGTCTTAAAAAGGGATAAATTTGCCCTAACTAATAAAACATAACTACCTGGGATGATTTATTCCTGAAGACTTGAGATTCTGGGACCTATGCATGGGACCTTTCCAGAGCTACTGGGTAAGTCTGTGACAGGTGGAACTAGGACTCCTAAGTCTCCTAACCACACTCACTGCCCCATCCAAATTTGATACATAAATGGGTTTGATTTATAGACTGGTTTTTCCTACTGGTTGGTACTGCTACAAGTCTGGCATAGAGTGTGCAGCTTGATAGGAGGGGTGACAGCTACTCAATCCACTGCCAGATCAGTGCATATCAAGTCTAATTCAAGTGCACACACTCTCTCTCTCTCTCTCTTTCTCTCTCTATATATATTCCAGAATAATCTTCTCACATTTTCACCATTACAGTTTCTTTGAATCTCTTAAAAGAACAAACTGAAATGGGATCTGAACACTTCTTCTTCAAAAGTGGAGCCCTCACTGCAAAGGCTGTTAAGAAGTCTGAGGATAAAGTCTTTGTGGCCAAATAAGACTGGGAACCCCTGGGTTCCTTACTCTAACTTCTCAGGACATTTAATGTGCTACTGTGCTTTACAAATTTTCAAAAGACACCATGGTTATACATACTTTCTTAATTACTTGGACTATGGAATCTTCTAATATGTGGTGTGTCTAGGGAACATATGCTGGAACCGCTCCACCTAACACTCTCCAAGACCCTATGCAAGTGGTAGACTCATCATCCAATGAATCAGTGAATATTGCTGGCTCTCATAGTCCCCTACCAAAGGGCACTATAATTCACAAAGAACTTTAGCTTTCCTAACAGCAAGCAGAAATATCTGGGGAATAGGAATTTTTACAGAATTCTAGATGAAGGAGAGGTTGGAGAAATATAAAAGATAGTAAGAGGCTTTGTGAAGGTAAGGCCAAAGGACTAACCACGGTTAAACTTAGCAGCTATGTTCAAAGGATTCTTCAGAAGCAACCAACTCAGGCTCCAATCTCAAACATAAATAAGACGTATATGTTCTCCCAGAAAGACATTGCTTTGGGACAGACATCTGATTCTGATACTTCATGGACTATTTCTCTTGGGCCAGACATTGTTACCTAGAAAATACCTATTCCATGGTTGAGTGGTTGAAATTCAAGAGTAATCAAATGATAATGATTGACCTTTTGCATTAGGGCTTGCGGGGGGGGGGGGCAGGAGATTGGGTAATTCAAAAAAAACCACAACAATGCTAGCTATATTATTTTAGCTATATTGTTTGCAGTACCTAGAGTAAAATGAAAATCCAGGCCCCTTATACAAAAATATACTAAAATGTTACTAATAATACATTTTACACTCTGTGTATTTTCCCACATTTAAAAAGAAGAAAAGAGTGCAGTTAAACGTACTAAAATATAAGGACTTTCTCTTTAAAAAACAACATGTTATTTATAAAACATAATAGAAGAATAGTGATACTCAATTTAAATTTACAAATCACAGAAAATAGTATTTTTGTGTATAATTTTGTATAATACAACAAAAAATTATCAGTGTGATATTAAGATTGATCGTAAGATTTTTCTGGCTCACTTTTTTGCAAGTTCATTTATTAAGTCATCAGAAACTTTACTTTCAGTGACTTAATATCCAATTGGAATTAATATCAGTTACTCCTGGCAAATGCAAGATCACAGACAATTTCTGATAATTCTAATTTCGAAAAAGATTTTTCTGCTAATACTGTTCTTACTAGGGCTGTTTTGCCAGTTAGAATGGCAAAAATTGACAAGGCAAGAAACAATGTTGGAGAGGTTGTGGAGAAAGGGGAATTCTCCCATACCGTTGGTGGGAGTGCAAGCTGGTACAGCCACTTTGGAAAACAGTATAGAGGTTCCTCAAAAAATTAAAAATAGAGCTACAAGATGACCCAGCAATTGCATTACTGGATATTTACCCCAAAGATAGAGATGTAGTGAAAAGAAGGGGCACATGGACCCCAATGTTCATAACAACAATGTCCACAATAACCAAACTGTGGAAGGAGCTGAGATGCCCTTCAACAGATGAATGGAAAAGAAGATGTTGTCCATATATACAATCAAACATTACTCAGCCATCGGAAATGGATGACTACCCACCATTTGCATTGACATGGGTAGGACTGGAAGAGATTATGGGGAGTGAAATAAGTCAAGAAGAGAAAGACAAATATCATATGGTTTCACTTATATGTAGAACATAAGAATAGCATGAAGGACATTAGGAGAAGGAAGGGGAAAATGAAGGGGAGGAAGTCAGAGGGGGAGATGAACCATGAGAAACTATGGATTCTGGGAAACAAACAGGGTTTTCAGAGGAGAGGTGGGTGTGGGGACAGATTAGCCTGGTGATGGATATCAAGGAGGGCATGTATTACATGGAGCACTGGTGTTATATGCAAACAGTGAATCATGGAACACTACATCAAGAACTAATGATGCATTGTATGGTGACTTACATAACACAATAATAATTTTTTTTAGTAAATAAATAGATAAATAAATAAATATTAAATAAATGGAGGACCAAAAAAAATTTGACATCATGGATACACTCTCTATCTCTTTGTGTATTATTTTTGTCCCCTTGGGGGAGCTGTTGCCCCAGCTGAGAATGCACCTCTCTTGCTTCAAATTCCCCACGTATCCCTGCATACTAATCATATTTTATAGCTGAAACAACTTTGAGATACACTTCCAAAAAATTATTTGGTGCCTCTGAAAGCTGACGATTCTGAAGAACAACTTTTTTTCTGAATGGATTTTTTTATAAAAAAATTTGTATACAAATCATCTTAGTGTAACTCTGAGTTTAATTATAAATAAATTCATACAATGTTATTTTAATATTTCCTCTGACATCCTTGTAACTTATGGAGATCATACAAGAAACCAAAAGTGACTTCATGATGTGTATAATTCAAAATACCTGTTTATATATTTCATCACTGTCTTCAATTACCAGCAAAATGATTTTGAAATTATCCCTTATTAGGACATACTTTATATGAAACTTCATATGAAAATAGTGTTCTTTTACATTAATGTGAAACATTTAAATTCAAGTTCCATTTCTAAACATGTGGATATGATGAAGTTCTAGAATATAGGTGAGGTTCAGTGGGGTGAGGTCCGAAGCGATGACCAAGAAAGAATTCTTGAGACATCTTTGGTGCAAAATGGTTTATTAAAGCACGGGGACACGGGCTCCTGGGTGGCTCAGTGCTTGGACTCCTGGGCAGAAAGAGCTGCTGCCCCTGGGGGTTGTGATGGGTGGCAGGTTATGTACCATGGGGCTGGAGGGAGGTAAGGAAAAGAGAGGTTTCAATTGAACTTTCACATGCTAAAGAGGACCTACAAGATACCAGATACCAGAGGCCTTTCCCTTGCCAAGGTTTTGCTCTCTAGCAAGGTATTAACATTAAGATGGGTGGGAGATTCGTAAAGAATGTCACATATGTCCCACCCAGGAGTGGGGGTGAAGGAAGTTTGGAGGGTGTCAGCTTTTGCTTTGTCCTCAGCCAGCCTTCTATTCCCTCATCAGATATCCTCTTTGAAATGTAGCAGTTTTCAAAACTTCAAAGCATTAAAATTTCACCTAGAATTCTTTGGAGAATTTTAACAGACATTTGATATGCGTTATTCCAACGCCCATGTGTATGTTTTTATTTTGTAAGTCATTTACTGATAAAACTTACTGCCTGAGCATGAGAAATTCCTGTCCTGGCACTCAGGGAAAATATTTAAAATTTGTGCAGATACTACTACAGTGGACTCCAAGGAGGGATGCGCAAACTGACTGGCCCCAGTGCTATCTCTATGCAGAGGCCCCTCCTCTCTCCCAGGACAGCTGTGGCTTCTGCTGCCACCACTGCTGCTTCCGTTGCTTCTGTCACCATCATCACACCAATGTAGACCTGAGTCCTGGTCCATACCTCCCCTTGAGGATCAGTGATACCCTACAGTGCCCCCAAGAATGCACATTAGGCAGTCAAGCCAACTATTTGGTGTACAAGCTGACCACTGCTCCTGGTGTCTGCCAGCCTGAGCCCACGCATGCCCTGCTGTTGCCTGTCATCTCTCCCCTTCTCACATGCATGCTCTATTGTCCCACTGAATTTCACTTACAGAACAGAAGTTCAAAGATAAAAAAATGTAAACAATTTCAAGATGGCAACAGCAGGTGTAATACTAAGGGATCCTGTGCACCTTCAAAAAGTCAAATACTCATGAAGCCAGCCTTGCTTCTGAACCAGATGGATGCTACACAATGTGGTGGGATGGAACTAATGTTGGCAGGGTAACACTAGTGTCCCCAAAAGGACTTTTCCAAGTATATACAGCTAAGCAGAGGTGGAACTTTGAAACATTGACCCACCCTGCCTCTCTAAGGCTAAGGCTTCCAAGCAGGCAAACAATATGGGACTCTGTAGTTCTGAGATTTGGCTGTGTGCCTCCTACTCATTTCCTCCAGCTAGCATCAGTTCCCTCCAGGATCTGAAAATGTTTTGCCAGTAGCTAGGGGAGTTCATCCCTGGGAAGACTTCATGCCAAGGGCTTCACATGCCTCATTTCCTTTAATGCTCACAACAAGCCAAGGAAATGGGTGGTATAATGCCCATTCGATAAATGAGAAAATGGAGTGGCAGAGGGTCAGAGTTTGCATTCAGGTAATCTGGCTGCAGAGCTGGTGATATGGTCACTTTAGTATATTCCCTGAGCTTCCACAAAATCAGAGCACTAAATCTAAATCCCTTTACTCACAGAAAAGGCCCCTTTGGGCCCACACTTGGGTTCTATTTCATCAGAGTTTATAAGGAATTTAAAAGGGGCTTGGACTCTGGAAAACAGTACAGAGGTTCCTCAAAAAGTTGAAAACAGAGCTACCCTACAACCCTGCAAATTGCACTACTGGGTATTTACCCCAAAGATACAGATGTAGTGAAAAGAAGGAGCACCTGTACCCTAATGTTTATAGCAGCAATGTCCACAATAGCCAAACTATGTAAAAAACCTAGATGTCCACAACAGATGAATGGATAAAGAAGATGTGGTATACACACACACACACACACACACACACACACACACACACACAGAGGTACTATGCAGCCATCAAAAATGAAATCTTGGCCATTTGCAACAACATGGATAGAACTAGAAGGTATCATGCTAAGTGAAATAAGTCCATCATAGAAAGACAATTATCATATAATCTTACTGATATGAGGAATTTGAGAGGCAAGGTGGGAGCTCGTGGGGGAAGGGAGGGAAAAATGAAACACGATGCTGTAAGGGCCTATTTAGCCAGAGCGATTCCATATTGGATTAAACAGTGATTTTGTTGTTTATGCAGTAAAACTTAAACTGACCCTGCCCCCCCCCCCCACGGGGGACTTACTTAAAGGCAAGCCTGGGAAACCAGTCCCAGGTAACAAAGCCCAAATACAAGGGTGGGTCAGACCAGGTGGAGGTATCCAATCAGTGGGGGCGCATACTGTCTCCCTAGCTTCCAAGGAGTATGGGCCCTGCCTTTTGGGCACCTTTTGGGCACCAATTCTGACCAAGGTGATAGGCTAGTTCAAATATCTACTATAGGGGAAATTGTAATTCAACTGATTCAATTGGTCACTTATGTGTGACCTAGCATGACTGTGCAGCTTTCTCTGTGTGTTACAATCTCATTGGCCACCTGTGCGTGGCCAGGCCCAACCACATGGCCTTTGCTCTTAAAAGCTAGTCTGCAAAGCAGAGAGAGGTCACCTCTTTGCAAGAGACAGCCCTGACTGGTCAGTTTGATTCTCGATGCTTGGCATGAAATAAAACTTTGCTTGACCTTTGCTTTGTATCAGTCTCTTTCCTTTGATCATGGACCCAACAATGCGACCAGGAGGGAGACAGATCATAAAAGACTCTTAATCCTAGGGAACAAACTGAGGGTTGCTGGAGGGGAAGGGTGGCTCAGTGATGGACATTAGGGAGGGTAAGTGCTATGGTGAGTGCTATGAATTGGATTCACAGACCTATACCCCTGAAACAAATAATACATTATATGGAGGGTTTTTGGTGTTATTTGGGTTTTTTAAATTAACATATAATATTGTATTAGCCCCAGGGGTACAGGTCTGTGAATCGCCATGTTTACACACTTCACAGCACTCACATACCCTCTCCAATGTATGTAACCCAACCACCCTCTCCCTACCCCTCTACCCCCCGGCAACCCTCAGTTTGTTTTGTGAGATTAAGAGTCTCTTATTGTTTGTTTCCCTCCTGATTCCATCTTGTTTCATTTTTTTCTTCCCTATGTCCCAAGCCCCCCACTTTGCCTCTTAAATTCTTCATATCAGGGAGATCATATGATAATTATCTTTCTCTGATTGATTTATTTCACTCAGCATAATACCTTCTAGTTCTATCCATGTCGTTGCAAATGACAAGATTTCATTTCTTTCAATGGCTGCATAGTATTCCATTGTGTGTATATATATATACATATATATACACACACCACCTCTTCTTTATCCATTCATCTGTTGGTGAACATCTAGGTTCTTTCCATAGTTTGGCTATTGTGGACATTGTTGCTATAAACATTCAGGTGCACGTGCCCCTTCGGATCACTACATTTGTATTTTTAGGGTAAATACCCTGTGGTGCAATTGCTAGGTGGTAGGGCAGCTCTATTTTCAACTTTCTGAGAAATCTCCAGGCTGCTTTCCAGAGTGCCTGCACCAGCTTGCATTCCTACCAACAGTGTAGGAGGGTCCCCCTTTCTCCGCATCCTCGCGGGCATCTGTCGTTTCCTGACGTTAATTTTAGCCATTCTGACTGGTAGGAGGAGGTATCTCCTTGTGGTTTTGATTTGTATTTCCCTGATGCTGAATGATGTGGAGCACTTTTTCATGTGTCTGTTGGCCATCTGGATGTCTTCTTTGCAGAAATGTTGTTCATGTCCTCTGCCCATTTCTTGATTGCATTATTTGTTCTTTGGGTGTTGAGTTTGATAAGTTCTTTATAGATTTTGGATACTATCCCTTTATCTGATATGTCATTTGCAAATATCCTCTCCCATTCTGTCAGTTGTCTTTTGGTTTTGTTGACTGTTTCCTTTGCTGTGCAAAAGCTTTTCATCTTGATGAAGTCCCAATAGTTCATTTTTGCCCTTGCTTCCCTTGCCTTTGGTGTGTTTCTAGGAAGAAGTTGCTGCGGCTGAGATTAAAGAGGTTGCTGCCTGTATTCTCCTCAAGGATTTTGATGGATTCCTTTCTCACATTGAGGTCTTTCATCCATTTTGAGTCTATTTTTGTGTGTGGTGTAAGGAAATGATCGTTTCATTCTTCTTCATGGGGCTGTCCAATTTTCCCAACACCATTTCTTAAAGAGACTCTTTTTTCCATTGGACATTCTTTCCTGCTTTGTCAAAGATTAGTTGACCATAGAGTTGAGGGTCTATTTCTGGGCTCTCTATTCTGTTCCATCCATCTATATGTTTTTGTTACAGTACCATACTGTCTTGATAATGACAACTTTCTAATAGAGCTTTAAGTCTGGAATTGTGATGCCACCAACTTTGGCTTTCTTTTTCAACATTCCTCTGGCTATTAGAGGTCTTTTCTGGTTCCATATAAATTTTAGGATTATTTGTTCCATTTCTTTGGAAAAAATTGATGGCATTTTGATAGGGATTGCATTAAACGTGTAGATTGCTTAGGTAGCATAGACATTTTCACAATATTTGTTCTTCCAATCCATGAGCATGGAACATTTTTCCATTTCTTTGTGTCTTTCTCTATTTCTTTCATGAGTAGTATATAGTTTTCTGAGTACAGATTCTTTTTTTTTTTCCAACCAACTGCTAGAACTTGTACAGGAATTCAGTAAAGTGTCAGGATATAAAATCAATACACAGAAATCAGTTGCATTTCTATACACCAACAATAAGACAGAAGAAAGAGAAATGAAGGAGTCAATCCCATTTACAATTGCACCCAAAACCAGAAGATAACTAGGAATAAACCTAACCAAAGAGGTCAAGAATCTGTACTCTATTCTGTACCTTAACCCCAATAGGACTGTACTTGGATATACATAAAGTCATAAGTGTGGGGTCATAATGAGATAGTGTTGGTAGTCTTGTAAGACTAGGAAGAGAGCTCTCTCCTTCCATGTGCCCTCACCAAGGCAAGGACTTGGTCTGCACACCGGGAAGAGAGCTCTTGTCAACCATGCTGGCACCCTGATCTCAGACTTTCAGGCTCCAGAACTGTAAGAAAATAAATTTCTGTTGTTTAACCCAAAAATAAATAAATAAATAAAATCAAAAGAGCTTAGTTCTCCAAACCTGAGATATGTTAAGGGGAGTAAATCAGGAGCATGGAATATGTTTGTGGTCAAGAGAGAGATGCTTCACAATACTTTCATAAGTGACCATGAAACACAGGGCAGAGAAATTGTTTCCCCCTAAAAAATGCAATGCTCCTGCATTGCTGCAGGCTGGCATTTAATGATTCTGCAGAATACAGCTGACTGAATACACTCTTCAATTTTTTCCTATCTTGGATCTATGTTATAAATACAATTAGCACAGCAAATATCCTATTTACAAATGCCACATACTTATGTGAGGGGGAAACCCTTGAATGTATTTGGCGGAATAGTCACAGAAGTTGGAAAGTAAGGAGCAATTTGGAGGTCAAAGGTAAAACTGGGCTTTGGGATGAATTTTACCAATAAAATTAGAGTTTAGCTAGGTCTAGCTAGCTCACTGTTTTCTGGGGGAGTCCCAGCAGTTCCTCAAACACCTAGGATAACATTTGAAAGTCCAATATCTAGTGGGTATCATGCTATCTTCTCCCTTTCTTAGAAGAACAATTGTTGACTGATGACTTTGAGCAAAATGACTCAGGAAGGTTTTTTGAGAATGTGGTCCCCATCATCACTTGGGGAACATATTAAAATACATATTCCTGAATCCCGTCTAAGACGGGCTGATCACATCTGTGGCATATGAAGTTAGTGCATTTGTATTTTTAGTTAGCTTCCTAAGGGATTTTTTATATATAAGAATTTAAGAGTTACTGCCTTAAGGCAAAAGAACACATGTCTTAGAGAATTCCAGTTTAGGCAACATGGCTGGTCACTGAAAGGAATGTTTTCAGTTGAGGGGGTCTTGAAGTAGGGGGCTGTTTGCCTTTCTGATAGACTCATTCTACCAAGAAAAAGTTTGCATGTTTGTTTCTGGAACTAGTTTACCTAGAAAAGAAGATGGTTTCACATTCTTCTGGCACAATTAAGACAGATTAGATACAAATCCAACTGTAATAAAGATTATTTTGTATTTAAAACTGTTGTTTTCCCCTCCCCCCACCCACCTACATATTTGCATATCTTTAGCCAGGAAAAGGACTAACAGCTCTGGGCCTGGAATCTTCTGTCTGGAAAATATAATCCCCATGGGAAGTATTTCCAGTGGAGTGGTGAAGGACTCTGAAGAAATTGCCCTGTCACCTCTGCTGCTGTCATTCGTTCTTAGTCTAGAGGTCCAAAGCTCTCCCCCAACAGGTGTACTGTCTTTCCAGCCACAGAAATTCCTTTTAGCCTAAATAGATAAACATGCTGAAGTTGTACCTACCTACTCTGAAAGCATCTAAATGGGCACAGATGAGTTCAGTTAGATATGGTCAAGAAAGAGAAAGCAAAGCAAAGGTAGGGGTTGGAATGGAGCCAAGAATGAGGCTGATACCAAAGCTCAGGACAGGAAGTTCTATTTGTTGCCTGCCTGTGCTTTGGTAATCAAAGAAAAGGAATCTGGATTAGTTCCACAATTTAGCTGAGCTCAGTGTCTGATGGGCAATCTTCCATGAAAGCTGTAGAGATTCATGGGGTGTGAAATGAAGAGAGAAAACCGGTCACCTGCCAATGAAGAAAACTCTGAGATTAAAAACTCCTCACTTCTATCTGCCAGGGTAGCTGGGAGGCTCACAGGGCTTAAGTGGGGGAGGGGGGGCAGAGGGCATAGTATTTTGCAAATTATCATGCACATCACAATTGTGAAGAGATACTATCATTTGCCACCTCCTACTGGGTTGGGTTTTGATGTGCTTTCTCTGCAGTATTTAATAAATGTATGACTGAATGATTTGACAGCTGTTTGCACAATGCATTACAGACTTATACATAGTGTATATAAGCTTAGAATTTCTCACAATGTGCTTGAAATTTAGAGAATATTTGTAAATCCCTACTCTCCTATTTTGAAGACCAGCATTCTTTAAAAAAAAAAAAAAGATTTTATTTATTTATTTATTTGACAGAGAGAGAGAGAGAGAGAGATCAGAAGTAGGCAGAGAGGCAGGAAGAGAAAGAGGGGGAAGCAGGCTCCCTGCTGTGTTATGCCTGAGTTTTTGCATCTGAGAGACCACCAAGGAGCAGAGCACCAATGCAATCACACGAGGGTTTATTTGACAAGCTTAAGATTGGGCCCAAGTATACCCGATGCAGGCAGCGGAGTAGGGACTTGGACCCCGAACCAGATTACAGTCAGAGTTTTTAAAGGCAGAGTAGGGGTGGACTCGGTGGTGGGTGAGGACAAAGGGGATGGTGGATGATGTAAGTCTCCAAGGATTTTTGGAAGCAAGGTCTCTAGGACCTTGAGGGGCTAGCTATTGTTGGGAGAAAGGTTATTTATTACCAGTAGTAAAAATCTTCTCCTGAGACCCTTTAGATGTATATCAGTGGGCCACATGCTTGGGAATGATTCTCAACACTATCTTGGAGGTTTAGAGATAAAGTTTCCTAAAGGAATTGTTAAAGTAGACTTACAGGATCTTTGTCAGACCTGTCGGGGTAGGGGGTTGGTCAGGCTAAGATTGTCCTTAGTAAAACCTCAAGGTGAGGGCAGTTGAGTCCCCAGAGTGGGAGAGCCACTCTGCCTGTTTCAAGAGCTTGTCAGTAGGTAAGGAATTTTAATGTTTTTCTTCTGCCTCTGTTTCCCACATCAGCTAAACTTGAGATGGGATGGCCTTAATTTTCTTGGCCTCCACAGCTGAACAGAGCCTAATGTGGGGCTCGATCCCAGGATCCTGGGATCATGACCTGAGCTGAAGGCAGAGGCTTAACCCACTGGCTAACCCAGTGCCCCGACCAGCATTATTTTCTTTTTTCTTTTTTTTTTTTTTTTAAAGATTTTATTTATTTATTTGACAGACAGAGATCACAAGTAGACAGAGAGGCAGGCAGAGAGAGAGGGGAAGCAGGCTTCCCGCTGAGCAGAGAGCCGGACGTGGGGCTCGATCCCAGGACCCTGGGATCATGACCTGAGCCAAAGGCAGAGGCTTCAACCCACTGAGCCACCCAGGTGCCCCCAGCATTATTTTCTTAATCACCATTTCCTCTTTTGTAAAATGCAACTAAGTTTGGGTCATGGGGGAAAACTTCAGGGGAAACATTTTTTTTTTTTTAATTTAAATTCAATTTAGGTAACATATACTGTATTATTAGTTTCAGGAGTAGAATTTGTGATTCATCAGTTGCATGTAACACCCAGTGCTCATTCCATCAAGTACCCTCCTTAATGTCTATCACCCAATTACCCCATCTCCTCATCCATGTCCCCTCCAGTTACCCTCAGTTCATTTCCTACAATTAAGTGTCTTTTATCATTTGCCTCCCTCTTGGTTTTTAATCTTATTTTATTTTTCCTTCCCTCCCCTTATGTTCACCTGTTTTGTTTCTTAAATTCCACATATGAGTGAAATCATATGATATTTGTTTTCCTTTGATTCTTTTCACTTAGAATAATACCCCCTAGTTCCACACCATTTATTTTAACAGTTGCATAATGTTTCACTTTAGGATTAGATAAAAATCATTTAACCTGGGATAGGGTCAGGAGGCACACATCACAAAGACAAATAAGATCTGATGGATTGATTACCATTTTTTAAAATTTCCAGTTTTTTATGTTTTCATGAAATTATAATCTGAATTCAAAATAAGATCTGTTTTTCTTACCATAAAATTATAGTATTCAAAGATAGAAAGAAACCAGCTTGAAATGCAATAGCTTTTTACCTCGTTACCAGTTTAAGAAAGCTGAAGGAATAGCATTAAAATGAATATGAGGCTTCTGCAGGAAGAAAGAAGGTCAATGCCATGCCCTGGTGCTGGCCTTTGGGCTCTCAGATTTTCTGAGCCAGTCACTAATTAAATATTTAGTGAGCATCTATCTCACTAAATATTATGTGCCAACAGACAGATGTGGGCTTTTTCCTCACCTCCTGAAGCTCACAGCCTGGCTGTGGGTGGTAGTACAGAAGAGGCCAGTGAGACCTAGCGAATTAAGTGGTTTGG
>NW_027666665.1:0-27747 GCF_963455335.1 Martes martes
CGCGCGCGGCCTGCCCGTCACGCAGAGAGGGCAGGACGGCGGCACCCGCCTTGGGGCAGCCAGGCTTGGAAGCGCCTGCCCCAGACGGGGCTGCGGGGCGGGGCGGGGCGGGGCGGGGCGGCCGGGGCAGAGGGTGGAAGGCCGCAGCAAGGGCCACCGGAGCACGTCGGGGGCAGCGCGGTTGCCCCGCACGCCACGCTCGGTGCCGTGATGAGGGAAGCCGTCCTGACACCGAGAAGCACAGCGCAAGGCGCGAACGCCTCAGCTCCGTGAGGGAGCAGCCCGGAGGAGGCCCACTCGGCGGCAGCCTCCCCCAGGGCCAGAAAGCCTTCTGTCGGACGCTGGCGGAGGCTCACACAACCCCCGAGAGCTTTGCCCCCCCTCCCCCACCCCAGGGACCCGTGGGGGCCGCCAGCCCGTCCGGCGCGACGGCGCGGTTCGGGGAGCCAGAGTCGTTCCGCACAGGGGCGCGGAAGCCGAAGGAGCCCAAGGTGCCCTGAGTTCAGAGCGACACGGTGCTCCGGGTAAAGCCTTCTCCCCCCTGACCAGCCTGGGCGAAGCGGGAGGCGTGGATGAGGGAGGAAGCGGCCCGGCGGCGTCCTGAGCGGCGAGCGCCGGGGCTGAGGGGGCCCGCCTCTGCCGGCTCAGCGCCTGGCGCCTGGCGCCTGGCGCCGTCGTGCGCGGGGAGGCGGTCTGCTACCTCAGAGCGTGTGTGGACGCCTGAGGCAAGGTCCCTCGGCCTCCCTGTGAGAAAGAAGTCAGGGTGGGATGCCCACAGCGTCCCCGCACACATGGCCCCACGGAGAAGGACGCCTTCTCCAGCCTGAGCCTGTGCAACGCGAGCGAGCGAGAACCAGAGCCTTACCTCCAAGAATCAAGCTTGAAGCCCAGCTGCCTTTTCGCGTGCAGGCCTCTCTCGCAAAGAGAGAAAGAGAGTGGCGCCCGTGGGCTGGTGCGGGAGCCGCGCGAAGATGCCCGGCCGTCGGGTCGGAGGACATCCGAGAAGCTGCCCCTTCCCTCGGCCTCACAGAAGCCCGCCCGAAGGCACCGAGACCGGCTCCTGCTGCTACCGTGACCGCGGGACCCACAGCGGCACACACGCCCCGGGACCGATGGCTCGGCAGTGCTTCGGCCAGCAGCCCCGCTTCTCTCGGGCCGGACCGTCGTCGCTGTGGGTCGGCGCCCCGGGAGCAAGCGTGAGGAAAGCACCGTGCTGCCTCCCCGTCCGGCGCAGAGCACAGGACGGCGACGCCCTCCTTGGGGCGTACATCCCTGGAGGCGCCCTGAGCCTGGAGGCCTTCCCGAACCCGAACCCCGGTGGGGGCGGGGAGGGCAGCTGGGAGGGGAGGGAGCGCTGAACAAGTGCCTCGGCAGAACTGTGGCACGGGCCACTTGCCCCGGACACCGCACTCCGTGCCGGGGAGAGAGAAGCAAGCGGTCGGGACGCCCAGAAGCACAGAGCAAGGCACCTGCTCCTCTGCTCCACGAGCGAGCCGCACGGACGAGGCCCGGTCAGCTCGTTCCCCCTCATGCCAGAAGGCCTCCTGTCAGACGCTGGCGAACGTACACACCCCTCGCCCCGCCCCGCCGGCCCGGGGGCTCTGGCCTCCACCCAGGGGACAGGTGGGTGCCGCCAGCCCCTCCGGTGCGACGGCGTGTTTCGGGGAGACAGAGTCCTTGCACCCAGGGGCTCGCAAGCCGATCGAGCCAGCGGGCCCTGAACTCAAAGCAGCACCGTTCTCTGGGCAAAGCGTTCTCCGAGCAGCAGCGTCCGCGAACAGAGACGCGTGGACGAGAGCGGAGGCGGCCCGCTTCCTGACCGGGCAGCGCCCGGGCTGAGGGTCCGGCCGCTGCCTGCTCAGCACCCGGCGTCGTACATGGGGAGGCAGGGGGCTAACTCCGAGTGCGTGCGAACCGAACGCCCCAGTTCAGTCAAGTCCCTCGGCCTCTCTGTGAGGAGGAAGTCGGCGGGGGAGGCCCGCCCCGTCCCCGCAAACGTCGCTCCACGCAAGGGCATGCCTTCTCAAAGCTGAGCCCGGGGAACGTTCGCGAGGGAGACCCAGAGCCTTACCTCCAGGGAACAAACCAGAAGCCGAGCTGCCTTTCGCGGGCAGGCCGCTCTCTCGCGACGAGAGGCGGGCTCGCGCCGGCCGGTTCGTGCGGCCGCCCGAGGGAGGTGCCCGGCCTTCGGGTCGGAGGACGTCCTAGAAGGCGCCCCTTCCCTGGGCCTCACAGAAGCCCCGCACGAGGGCGTCGAAACCGGCTCCTGCTGCGACTGGGACCGCAGGACCCACGGAGGCGCCCACTCCAGTCTCAGAGCGCGGGCGTCCTGCTGACAGCAGCCCCTCTTCTGCCAGCCTGACACTGGCCCCCGGTCGGCTCCCCTGGAGGGAGCGCTAGCGAAGCACCGCGCGCGGCCTGCCCGTCACGCAGAGAGGGCAGGACGGCGGCACCCGCCTTGGGGCAGCCAGGCTTGGAAGCGCCTGCCCCAGACGGGGCTGCGGGGCGGGGCGGGGCGGGGCGGGGCGGCCGGGGCAGAGGGTGGAAGGCCGCAGCAAGGGCCACCGGAGCACGTCGGGGGCAGCGCGGTTGCCCCGCACGCCACGCTCGGTGCCGTGATGAGGGAAGCCGTCCTGACACCGAGAAGCACAGCGCAAGGCGCGAACGCCTCAGCTCCGTGAGGGAGCAGCCCGGAGGAGGCCCACTCGGCGGCAGCCTCCCCCAGGGCCAGAAAGCCTTCTGTCGGACGCTGGCGGAGGCTCACACAACCCCCGAGAGCTTTGCCCCCCCTCCCCCACCCCAGGGACCCGTGGGGGCCGCCAGCCCGTCCGGCGCGACGGCGCGGTTCGGGGAGCCAGAGTCGTTCCGCACAGGGGCGCGGAAGCCGAAGGAGCCCAAGGTGCCCTGAGTTCAGAGCGACACGGTGCTCCGGGTAAAGCCTTCTCCCCCCTGACCAGCCTGGGCGAAGCGGGAGGCGTGGATGAGGGAGGAAGCGGCCCGGCGGCGTCCTGAGCGGCGAGCGCCGGGGCTGAGGGGGCCCGCCTCTGCCGGCTCAGCGCCTGGCGCCTGGCGCCTGGCGCCGTCGTGCGCGGGGAGGCGGTCTGCTACCTCAGAGCGTGTGTGGACGCCTGAGGCAAGGTCCCTCGGCCTCCCTGTGAGAAAGAAGTCAGGGTGGGATGCCCACAGCGTCCCCGCACACATGGCCCCACGGAGAAGGACGCCTTCTCCAGCCTGAGCCTGTGCAACGCGAGCGAGCGAGAACCAGAGCCTTACCTCCAAGAATCAAGCTTGAAGCCCAGCTGCCTTTTCGCGTGCAGGCCTCTCTCGCAAAGAGAGAAAGAGAGTGGCGCCCGTGGGCTGGTGCGGGAGCCGCGCGAAGATGCCCGGCCGTCGGGTCGGAGGACATCCGAGAAGCTGCCCCTTCCCTCGGCCTCACAGAAGCCCGCCCGAAGGCACCGAGACCGGCTCCTGCTGCTACCGTGACCGCGGGACCCACAGCGGCACACACGCCCCGGGACCGATGGCTCGGCAGTGCTTCGGCCAGCAGCCCCGCTTCTCTCGGGCCGGACCGTCGTCGCTGTGGGTCGGCGCCCCGGGAGCAAGCGTGAGGAAAGCACCGTGCTGCCTCCCCGTCCGGCGCAGAGCACAGGACGGCGACGCCCTCCTTGGGGCGTACATCCCTGGAGGCGCCCTGAGCCTGGAGGCCTTCCCGAACCCGAACCCCGGTGGGGGCGGGGAGGGCAGCTGGGAGGGGAGGGAGCGCTGAACAAGTGCCTCGGCAGAACTGCGGCACGGGCCACTTGCCCCGGACACCGCACTCCGTGCCGGGGAGAGAGAAGCAAGCGGTCGGGACGCCCAGAAGCACAGAGCAAGGCACCTGCTCCTCTGCTCCACGAGCGAGCCGCACGGACGAGGCCCGGTCAGCTCGTTCCCCCTCATGCCAGAAGGCCTCCTGTCAGACGCTGGCGAACGTACACACCCCTCGCCCCGCCCCGCCGGCCCGGGGGCTCTGGCCTCCACCCAGGGGACAGGTGGGTGCCGCCAGCCCCTCCGGTGCGACGGCGTGTTTCGGGGAGACAGAGTCCTTGCACCCAGGGGCTCGCAAGCCGATCGAGCCAGCGGGCCCTGAACTCAAAGCAGCACCGTTCTCTGGGCAAAGCGTTCTCCGAGCAGCAGCGTCCGCGAACAGAGACGCGTGGACGAGAGCGGAGGCGGCCCGCTTCCTGACCGGGCAGCGCCCGGGCTGAGGGTCCGGCCGCTGCCTGCTCAGCACCCGGCGTCGTACATGGGGAGGCAGGGGGCTAACTCCGAGTGCGTGCGAACCGAACGCCCCAGTTCAGTCAAGTCCCTCGGCCTCTCTGTGAGGAGGAAGTCGGCGGGGGAGGCCCGCCCCGTCCCCGCAAACGTCGCTCCACGCAAGGGCATGCCTTCTCAAAGCTGAGCCCGGGGAACGTTCGCGAGGGAGACCCAGAGCCTTACCTCCAGGGAACAAACCAGAAGCCGAGCTGCCTTTCGCGGGCAGGCCGCTCTCTCGCGACGAGAGGCGGGCTCGCGCCGGCCGGTTCGTGCGGCCGCCCGAGGGAGGTGCCCGGCCTTCGGGTCGGAGGACGTCCTAGAAGGCGCCCCTTCCCTGGGCCTCACAGAAGCCCCGCACGAGGGCGTCGAAACCGGCTCCTGCTGCGACTGGGACCGCAGGACCCACGGAGGCGCCCACTCCAGTCTCAGAGCGCGGGCGTCCTGCTGACAGCAGCCCCTCTTCTGCCAGCCTGACACTGGCCCCCGGTCGGCTCCCCTGGAGGGAGCGCTAGCGAAGCACCGCGCGCGGCCTGCCCGTCACGCAGAGAGGGCAGGACGGCGGCACCCGCCTTGGGGCAGCCAGGCTTGGAAGCGCCTGCCCCAGACGGGGCTGCGGGGCGGGGCGGGGCGGGGCGGGGCGGCCGGGGCAGAGGGTGGAAGGCCGCAGCAAGGGCCACCGGAGCACGTCGGGGGCAGCGCGGTTGCCCCGCACGCCACGCTCGGTGCCGTGATGAGGGAAGCCGTCCTGACACCGAGAAGCACAGCGCAAGGCGCGAACGCCTCAGCTCCGTGAGGGAGCAGCCCGGAGGAGGCCCACTCGGCGGCAGCCTCCCCCAGGGCCAGAAAGCCTTCTGTCGGACGCTGGCGGAGGCTCACACAACCCCCGAGAGCTTTGCCCCCCCTCCCCCACCCCAGGGACCCGTGGGGGCCGCCAGCCCGTCCGGCGCGACGGCGCGGTTCGGGGAGCCAGAGTCGTTCCGCACAGGGGCGCGGAAGCCGAAGGAGCCCAAGGTGCCCTGAGTTCAGAGCGACACGGTGCTCCGGGTAAAGCCTTCTCCCCCCTGACCAGCCTGGGCGAAGCGGGAGGCGTGGATGAGGGAGGAAGCGGCCCGGCGGCGTCCTGAGCGGCGAGCGCCGGGGCTGAGGGGGCCCGCCTCTGCCGGCTCAGCGCCTGGCGCCTGGCGCCTGGCGCCGTCGTGCGCGGGGAGGCGGTCTGCTACCTCAGAGCGTGTGTGGACGCCTGAGGCAAGGTCCCTCGGCCTCCCTGTGAGAAAGAAGTCAGGGTGGGATGCCCACAGCGTCCCCGCACACATGGCCCCACGGAGAAGGACGCCTTCTCCAGCCTGAGCCTGTGCAACGCGAGCGAGCGAGAACCAGAGCCTTACCTCCAAGAATCAAGCTTGAAGCCCAGCTGCCTTTTCGCGTGCAGGCCTCTCTCGCAAAGAGAGAAAGAGAGTGGCGCCCGTGGGCTGGTGCGGGAGCCGCGCGAAGATGCCCGGCCGTCGGGTCGGAGGACATCCGAGAAGCTGCCCCTTCCCTCGGCCTCACAGAAGCCCGCCCGAAGGCACCGAGACCGGCTCCTGCTGCTACCGTGACCGCGGGACCCACAGCGGCACACACGCCCCGGGACCGATGGCTCGGCAGTGCTTCGGCCAGCAGCCCCGCTTCTCTCGGGCCGGACCGTCGTCGCTGTGGGTCGGCGCCCCGGGAGCAAGCGTGAGGAAAGCACCGTGCTGCCTCCCCGTCCGGCGCAGAGCACAGGACGGCGACGCCCTCCTTGGGGCGTACATCCCTGGAGGCGCCCTGAGCCTGGAGGCCTTCCCGAACCCGAACCCCGGTGGGGGCGGGGAGGGCAGCTGGGAGGGGAGGGAGCGCTGAACAAGTGCCTCGGCAGAACTGCGGCACGGGCCACTTGCCCCGGACACCGCACTCCGTGCCGGGGAGAGAGAAGCAAGCGGTCGGGACGCCCAGAAGCACAGAGCAAGGCACCTGCTCCTCTGCTCCACGAGCGAGCCGCACGGACGAGGCCCGGTCAGCTCGTTCCCCCTCATGCCAGAAGGCCTCCTGTCAGACGCTGGCGAACGTACACACCCCTCGCCCCGCCCCGCCGGCCCGGGGGCTCTGGCCTCCACCCAGGGGACAGGTGGGTGCCGCCAGCCCCTCCGGTGCGACGGCGTGTTTCGGGGAGACAGAGTCCTTGCACCCAGGGGCTCGCAAGCCGATCGAGCCAGCGGGCCCTGAACTCAAAGCAGCACCGTTCTCTGGGCAAAGCGTTCTCCGAGCAGCAGCGTCCGCGAACAGAGACGCGTGGACGAGAGCGGAGGCGGCCCGCTTCCTGACCGGGCAGCGCCCGGGCTGAGGGTCCGGCCGCTGCCTGCTCAGCACCCGGCGTCGTACATGGGGAGGCAGGGGGCTAACTCCGAGTGCGTGCGAACCGAACGCCCCAGTTCAGTCAAGTCCCTCGGCCTCTCTGTGAGGAGGAAGTCGGCGGGGGAGGCCCGCCCCGTCCCCGCAAACGTCGCTCCACGCAAGGGCATGCCTTCTCAAAGCTGAGCCCGGGGAACGTTCGCGAGGGAGACCCAGAGCCTTACCTCCAGGGAACAAACCAGAAGCCGAGCTGCCTTTCGCGGGCAGGCCGCTCTCTCGCGACGAGAGGCGGGCTCGCGCCGGCCGGTTCGTGCGGCCGCCCGAGGGAGGTGCCCGGCCTTCGGGTCGGAGGACGTCCTAGAAGGCGCCCCTTCCCTGGGCCTCACAGAAGCCCCGCACGAGGGCGTCGAAACCGGCTCCTGCTGCGACTGGGACCGCAGGACCCACGGAGGCGCCCACTCCAGTCTCAGAGCGCGGGCGTCCTGCTGACAGCAGCCCCTCTTCTGCCAGCCTGACACTGGCCCCCGGTCGGCTCCCCTGGAGGGAGCGCTAGCGAAGCACCGCGCGCGGCCTGCCCGTCACGCAGAGAGGGCAGGACGGCGGCACCCGCCTTGGGGCAGCCAGGCTTGGAAGCGCCTGCCCCAGACGGGGCTGCGGGGCGGGGCGGGGCGGGGCGGGGCGGCCGGGGCAGAGGGTGGAAGGCCGCAGCAAGGGCCACCGGAGCACGTCGGGGGCAGCGCGGTTGCCCCGCACGCCACGCTCGGTGCCGTGATGAGGGAAGCCGTCCTGACACCGAGAAGCACAGCGCAAGGCGCGAACGCCTCAGCTCCGTGAGGGAGCAGCCCGGAGGAGGCCCACTCGGCGGCAGCCTCCCCCAGGGCCAGAAAGCCTTCTGTCGGACGCTGGCGGAGGCTCACACAACCCCCGAGAGCTTTGCCCCCCCTCCCCCACCCCAGGGACCCGTGGGGGCCGCCAGCCCGTCCGGCGCGACGGCGCGGTTCGGGGAGCCAGAGTCGTTCCGCACAGGGGCGCGGAAGCCGAAGGAGCCCAAGGTGCCCTGAGTTCAGAGCGACACGGTGCTCCGGGTAAAGCCTTCTCCCCCCTGACCAGCCTGGGCGAAGCGGGAGGCGTGGATGAGGGAGGAAGCGGCCCGGCGGCGTCCTGAGCGGCGAGCGCCGGGGCTGAGGGGGCCCGCCTCTGCCGGCTCAGCGCCTGGCGCCTGGCGCCTGGCGCCGTCGTGCGCGGGGAGGCGGTCTGCTACCTCAGAGCGTGTGTGGACGCCTGAGGCAAGGTCCCTCGGCCTCCCTGTGAGAAAGAAGTCAGGGTGGGATGCCCACAGCGTCCCCGCACACATGGCCCCACGGAGAAGGACGCCTTCTCCAGCCTGAGCCTGTGCAACGCGAGCGAGCGAGAACCAGAGCCTTACCTCCAAGAATCAAGCTTGAAGCCCAGCTGCCTTTTCGCGTGCAGGCCTCTCTCGCAAAGAGAGAAAGAGAGTGGCGCCCGTGGGCTGGTGCGGGAGCCGCGCGAAGATGCCCGGCCGTCGGGTCGGAGGACATCCGAGAAGCTGCCCCTTCCCTCGGCCTCACAGAAGCCCGCCCGAAGGCACCGAGACCGGCTCCTGCTGCTACCGTGACCGCGGGACCCACAGCGGCACACACGCCCCGGGACCGATGGCTCGGCAGTGCTTCGGCCAGCAGCCCCGCTTCTCTCGGGCCGGACCGTCGTCGCTGTGGGTCGGCGCCCCGGGAGCAAGCGTGAGGAAAGCACCGTGCTGCCTCCCCGTCCGGCGCAGAGCACAGGACGGCGACGCCCTCCTTGGGGCGTACATCCCTGGAGGCGCCCTGAGCCTGGAGGCCTTCCCGAACCCGAACCCCGGTGGGGGCGGGGAGGGCAGCTGGGAGGGGAGGGAGCGCTGAACAAGTGCCTCGGCAGAACTGCGGCACGGGCCACTTGCCCCGGACACCGCACTCCGTGCCGGGGAGAGAGAAGCAAGCGGTCGGGACGCCCAGAAGCACAGAGCAAGGCACCTGCTCCTCTGCTCCACGAGCGAGCCGCACGGACGAGGCCCGGTCAGCTCGTTCCCCCTCATGCCAGAAGGCCTCCTGTCAGACGCTGGCGAACGTACACACCCCTCGCCCCGCCCCGCCGGCCCGGGGGCTCTGGCCTCCACCCAGGGGACAGGTGGGTGCCGCCAGCCCCTCCGGTGCGACGGCGTGTTTCGGGGAGACAGAGTCCTTGCACCCAGGGGCTCGCAAGCCGATCGAGCCAGCGGGCCCTGAACTCAAAGCAGCACCGTTCTCTGGGCAAAGCGTTCTCCGAGCAGCAGCGTCCGCGAACAGAGACGCGTGGACGAGAGCGGAGGCGGCCCGCTTCCTGACCGGGCAGCGCCCGGGCTGAGGGTCCGGCCGCTGCCTGCTCAGCACCCGGCGTCGTACATGGGGAGGCAGGGGGCTAACTCCGAGTGCGTGCGAACCGAACGCCCCAGTTCAGTCAAGTCCCTCGGCCTCTCTGTGAGGAGGAAGTCGGCGGGGGAGGCCCGCCCCGTCCCCGCAAACGTCGCTCCACGCAAGGGCATGCCTTCTCAAAGCTGAGCCCGGGGAACGTTCGCGAGGGAGACCCAGAGCCTTACCTCCAGGGAACAAACCAGAAGCCGAGCTGCCTTTCGCGGGCAGGCCGCTCTCTCGCGACGAGAGGCGGGCTCGCGCCGGCCGGTTCGTGCGGCCGCCCGAGGGAGGTGCCCGGCCTTCGGGTCGGAGGACGTCCTAGAAGGCGCCCCTTCCCTGGGCCTCACAGAAGCCCCGCACGAGGGCGTCGAAACCGGCTCCTGCTGCGACTGGGACCGCAGGACCCACGGAGGCGCCCACTCCAGTCTCAGAGCGCGGGCGTCCTGCTGACAGCAGCCCCTCTTCTGCCAGCCTGACACTGGCCCCCGGTCGGCTCCCCTGGAGGGAGCGCTAGCGAAGCACCGCGCGCGGCCTGCCCGTCACGCAGAGAGGGCAGGACGGCGGCACCCGCCTTGGGGCAGCCAGGCTTGGAAGCGCCTGCCCCAGACGGGGCTGCGGGGCGGGGCGGGGCGGGGCGGGGCGGCCGGGGCAGAGGGTGGAAGGCCGCAGCAAGGGCCACCGGAGCACGTCGGGGGCAGCGCGGTTGCCCCGCACGCCACGCTCGGTGCCGTGATGAGGGAAGCCGTCCTGACACCGAGAAGCACAGCGCAAGGCGCGAACGCCTCAGCTCCGTGAGGGAGCAGCCCGGAGGAGGCCCACTCGGCGGCAGCCTCCCCCAGGGCCAGAAAGCCTTCTGTCGGACGCTGGCGGAGGCTCACACAACCCCCGAGAGCTTTGCCCCCCCTCCCCCACCCCAGGGACCCGTGGGGGCCGCCAGCCCGTCCGGCGCGACGGCGCGGTTCGGGGAGCCAGAGTCGTTCCGCACAGGGGCGCGGAAGCCGAAGGAGCCCAAGGTGCCCTGAGTTCAGAGCGACACGGTGCTCCGGGTAAAGCCTTCTCCCCCCTGACCAGCCTGGGCGAAGCGGGAGGCGTGGATGAGGGAGGAAGCGGCCCGGCGGCGTCCTGAGCGGCGAGCGCCGGGGCTGAGGGGGCCCGCCTCTGCCGGCTCAGCGCCTGGCGCCTGGCGCCTGGCGCCGTCGTGCGCGGGGAGGCGGTCTGCTACCTCAGAGCGTGTGTGGACGCCTGAGGCAAGGTCCCTCGGCCTCCCTGTGAGAAAGAAGTCAGGGTGGGATGCCCACAGCGTCCCCGCACACATGGCCCCACGGAGAAGGACGCCTTCTCCAGCCTGAGCCTGTGCAACGCGAGCGAGCGAGAACCAGAGCCTTACCTCCAAGAATCAAGCTTGAAGCCCAGCTGCCTTTTCGCGTGCAGGCCTCTCTCGCAAAGAGAGAAAGAGAGTGGCGCCCGTGGGCTGGTGCGGGAGCCGCGCGAAGATGCCCGGCCGTCGGGTCGGAGGACATCCGAGAAGCTGCCCCTTCCCTCGGCCTCACAGAAGCCCGCCCGAAGGCACCGAGACCGGCTCCTGCTGCTACCGTGACCGCGGGACCCACAGCGGCACACACGCCCCGGGACCGATGGCTCGGCAGTGCTTCGGCCAGCAGCCCCGCTTCTCTCGGGCCGGACCGTCGTCGCTGTGGGTCGGCGCCCCGGGAGCAAGCGTGAGGAAAGCACCGTGCTGCCTCCCCGTCCGGCGCAGAGCACAGGACGGCGACGCCCTCCTTGGGGCGTACATCCCTGGAGGCGCCCTGAGCCTGGAGGCCTTCCCGAACCCGAACCCCGGTGGGGGCGGGGAGGGCAGCTGGGAGGGGAGGGAGCGCTGAACAAGTGCCTCGGCAGAACTGCGGCACGGGCCACTTGCCCCGGACACCGCACTCCGTGCCGGGGAGAGAGAAGCAAGCGGTCGGGACGCCCAGAAGCACAGAGCAAGGCACCTGCTCCTCTGCTCCACGAGCGAGCCGCACGGACGAGGCCCGGTCAGCTCGTTCCCCCTCATGCCAGAAGGCCTCCTGTCAGACGCTGGCGAACGTACACACCCCTCGCCCCGCCCCGCCGGCCCGGGGGCTCTGGCCTCCACCCAGGGGACAGGTGGGTGCCGCCAGCCCCTCCGGTGCGACGGCGTGTTTCGGGGAGACAGAGTCCTTGCACCCAGGGGCTCGCAAGCCGATCGAGCCAGCGGGCCCTGAACTCAAAGCAGCACCGTTCTCTGGGCAAAGCGTTCTCCGAGCAGCAGCGTCCGCGAACAGAGACGCGTGGACGAGAGCGGAGGCGGCCCGCTTCCTGACCGGGCAGCGCCCGGGCTGAGGGTCCGGCCGCTGCCTGCTCAGCACCCGGCGTCGTACATGGGGAGGCAGGGGGCTAACTCCGAGTGCGTGCGAACCGAACGCCCCAGTTCAGTCAAGTCCCTCGGCCTCTCTGTGAGGAGGAAGTCGGCGGGGGAGGCCCGCCCCGTCCCCGCAAACGTCGCTCCACGCAAGGGCATGCCTTCTCAAAGCTGAGCCCGGGGAACGTTCGCGAGGGAGACCCAGAGCCTTACCTCCAGGGAACAAACCAGAAGCCGAGCTGCCTTTCGCGGGCAGGCCGCTCTCTCGCGACGAGAGGCGGGCTCGCGCCGGCCGGTTCGTGCGGCCGCCCGAGGGAGGTGCCCGGCCTTCGGGTCGGAGGACGTCCTAGAAGGCGCCCCTTCCCTGGGCCTCACAGAAGCCCCGCACGAGGGCGTCGAAACCGGCTCCTGCTGCGACTGGGACCGCAGGACCCACGGAGGCGCCCACTCCAGTCTCAGAGCGCGGGCGTCCTGCTGACAGCAGCCCCTCTTCTGCCAGCCTGACACTGGCCCCCGGTCGGCTCCCCTGGAGGGAGCGCTAGCGAAGCACCGCGCGCGGCCTGCCCGTCACGCAGAGAGGGCAGGACGGCGGCACCCGCCTTGGGGCAGCCAGGCTTGGAAGCGCCTGCCCCAGACGGGGCTGCGGGGCGGGGCGGGGCGGGGCGGGGCGGCCGGGGCAGAGGGTGGAAGGCCGCAGCAAGGGCCACCGGAGCACGTCGGGGGCAGCGCGGTTGCCCCGCACGCCACGCTCGGTGCCGTGATGAGGGAAGCCGTCCTGACACCGAGAAGCACAGCGCAAGGCGCGAACGCCTCAGCTCCGTGAGGGAGCAGCCCGGAGGAGGCCCACTCGGCGGCAGCCTCCCCCAGGGCCAGAAAGCCTTCTGTCGGACGCTGGCGGAGGCTCACACAACCCCCGAGAGCTTTGCCCCCCCTCCCCCACCCCAGGGACCCGTGGGGGCCGCCAGCCCGTCCGGCGCGACGGCGCGGTTCGGGGAGCCAGAGTCGTTCCGCACAGGGGCGCGGAAGCCGAAGGAGCCCAAGGTGCCCTGAGTTCAGAGCGACACGGTGCTCCGGGTAAAGCCTTCTCCCCCCTGACCAGCCTGGGCGAAGCGGGAGGCGTGGATGAGGGAGGAAGCGGCCCGGCGGCGTCCTGAGCGGCGAGCGCCGGGGCTGAGGGGGCCCGCCTCTGCCGGCTCAGCGCCTGGCGCCTGGCGCCTGGCGCCGTCGTGCGCGGGGAGGCGGTCTGCTACCTCAGAGCGTGTGTGGACGCCTGAGGCAAGGTCCCTCGGCCTCCCTGTGAGAAAGAAGTCAGGGTGGGATGCCCACAGCGTCCCCGCACACATGGCCCCACGGAGAAGGACGCCTTCTCCAGCCTGAGCCTGTGCAACGCGAGCGAGCGAGAACCAGAGCCTTACCTCCAAGAATCAAGCTTGAAGCCCAGCTGCCTTTTCGCGTGCAGGCCTCTCTCGCAAAGAGAGAAAGAGAGTGGCGCCCGTGGGCTGGTGCGGGAGCCGCGCGAAGATGCCCGGCCGTCGGGTCGGAGGACATCCGAGAAGCTGCCCCTTCCCTCGGCCTCACAGAAGCCCGCCCGAAGGCACCGAGACCGGCTCCTGCTGCTACCGTGACCGCGGGACCCACAGCGGCACACACGCCCCGGGACCGATGGCTCGGCAGTGCTTCGGCCAGCAGCCCCGCTTCTCTCGGGCCGGACCGTCGTCGCTGTGGGTCGGCGCCCCGGGAGCAAGCGTGAGGAAAGCACCGTGCTGCCTCCCCGTCCGGCGCAGAGCACAGGACGGCGACGCCCTCCTTGGGGCGTACATCCCTGGAGGCGCCCTGAGCCTGGAGGCCTTCCCGAACCCGAACCCCGGTGGGGGCGGGGAGGGCAGCTGGGAGGGGAGGGAGCGCTGAACAAGTGCCTCGGCAGAACTGTGGCACGGGCCACTTGCCCCGGACACCGCACTCCGTGCCGGGGAGAGAGAAGCAAGCGGTCGGGACGCCCAGAAGCACAGAGCAAGGCACCTGCTCCTCTGCTCCACGAGCGAGCCGCACGGACGAGGCCCGGTCAGCTCGTTCCCCCTCATGCCAGAAGGCCTCCTGTCAGACGCTGGCGAACGTACACACCCCTCGCCCCGCCCCGCCGGCCCGGGGGCTCTGGCCTCCACCCAGGGGACAGGTGGGTGCCGCCAGCCCCTCCGGTGCGACGGCGTGTTTCGGGGAGACAGAGTCCTTGCACCCAGGGGCTCGCAAGCCGATCGAGCCAGCGGGCCCTGAACTCAAAGCAGCACCGTTCTCTGGGCAAAGCGTTCTCCGAGCAGCAGCGTCCGCGAACAGAGACGCGTGGACGAGAGCGGAGGCGGCCCGCTTCCTGACCGGGCAGCGCCCGGGCTGAGGGTCCGGCCGCTGCCTGCTCAGCACCCGGCGTCGTACATGGGGAGGCAGGGGGCTAACTCCGAGTGCGTGCGAACCGAACGCCCCAGTTCAGTCAAGTCCCTCGGCCTCTCTGTGAGGAGGAAGTCGGCGGGGGAGGCCCGCCCCGTCCCCGCAAACGTCGCTCCACGCAAGGGCATGCCTTCTCAAAGCTGAGCCCGGGGAACGTTCGCGAGGGAGACCCAGAGCCTTACCTCCAGGGAACAAACCAGAAGCCGAGCTGCCTTTCGCGGGCAGGCCGCTCTCTCGCGACGAGAGGCGGGCTCGCGCCGGCCGGTTCGTGCGGCCGCCCGAGGGAGGTGCCCGGCCTTCGGGTCGGAGGACGTCCTAGAAGGCGCCCCTTCCCTGGGCCTCACAGAAGCCCCGCACGAGGGCGTCGAAACCGGCTCCTGCTGCGACTGGGACCGCAGGACCCACGGAGGCGCCCACTCCAGTCTCAGAGCGCGGGCGTCCTGCTGACAGCAGCCCCTCTTCTGCCAGCCTGACACTGGCCCCCGGTCGGCTCCCCTGGAGGGAGCGCTAGCGAAGCACCGCGCGCGGCCTGCCCGTCACGCAGAGAGGGCAGGACGGCGGCACCCGCCTTGGGGCAGCCAGGCTTGGAAGCGCCTGCCCCAGACGGGGCTGCGGGGCGGGGCGGGGCGGGGCGGGGCGGCCGGGGCAGAGGGTGGAAGGCCGCAGCAAGGGCCACCGGAGCACGTCGGGGGCAGCGCGGTTGCCCCGCACGCCACGCTCGGTGCCGTGATGAGGGAAGCCGTCCTGACACCGAGAAGCACAGCGCAAGGCGCGAACGCCTCAGCTCCGTGAGGGAGCAGCCCGGAGGAGGCCCACTCGGCGGCAGCCTCCCCCAGGGCCAGAAAGCCTTCTGTCGGACGCTGGCGGAGGCTCACACAACCCCCGAGAGCTTTGCCCCCCCTCCCCCACCCCAGGGACCCGTGGGGGCCGCCAGCCCGTCCGGCGCGACGGCGCGGTTCGGGGAGCCAGAGTCGTTCCGCACAGGGGCGCGGAAGCCGAAGGAGCCCAAGGTGCCCTGAGTTCAGAGCGACACGGTGCTCCGGGTAAAGCCTTCTCCCCCCTGACCAGCCTGGGCGAAGCGGGAGGCGTGGATGAGGGAGGAAGCGGCCCGGCGGCGTCCTGAGCGGCGAGCGCCGGGGCTGAGGGGGCCCGCCTCTGCCGGCTCAGCGCCTGGCGCCTGGCGCCTGGCGCCGTCGTGCGCGGGGAGGCGGTCTGCTACCTCAGAGCGTGTGTGGACGCCTGAGGCAAGGTCCCTCGGCCTCCCTGTGAGAAAGAAGTCAGGGTGGGATGCCCACAGCGTCCCCGCACACATGGCCCCACGGAGAAGGACGCCTTCTCCAGCCTGAGCCTGTGCAACGCGAGCGAGCGAGAACCAGAGCCTTACCTCCAAGAATCAAGCTTGAAGCCCAGCTGCCTTTTCGCGTGCAGGCCTCTCTCGCAAAGAGAGAAAGAGAGTGGCGCCCGTGGGCTGGTGCGGGAGCCGCGCGAAGATGCCCGGCCGTCGGGTCGGAGGACATCCGAGAAGCTGCCCCTTCCCTCGGCCTCACAGAAGCCCGCCCGAAGGCACCGAGACCGGCTCCTGCTGCTACCGTGACCGCGGGACCCACAGCGGCACACACGCCCCGGGACCGATGGCTCGGCAGTGCTTCGGCCAGCAGCCCCGCTTCTCTCGGGCCGGACCGTCGTCGCTGTGGGTCGGCGCCCCGGGAGCAAGCGTGAGGAAAGCACCGTGCTGCCTCCCCGTCCGGCGCAGAGCACAGGATGGCGACGCCCTCCTTGGGGCGTACATCCCTGGAGGCGCCCTGAGCCTGGAGGCCTTCCCGAACCCGAACCCCGGTGGGGGCGGGGAGGGCAGCTGGGAGGGGAGGGAGCGCTGAACAAGTGCCTCGGCAGAACTGCGGCACGGGCCACTTGCCCCGGACACCGCACTCCGTGCCGGGGAGAGAGAAGCAAGCGGTCGGGACGCCCAGAAGCACAGAGCAAGGCACCTGCTCCTCTGCTCCACGAGCGAGCCGCACGGACGAGGCCCGGTCAGCTCGTTCCCCCTCATGCCAGAAGGCCTCCTGTCAGACGCTGGCGAACGTACACACCCCTCGCCCCGCCCCGCCGGCCCGGGGGCTCTGGCCTCCACCCAGGGGACAGGTGGGTGCCACCAGCCCCTCCGGTGCGACGGCGTGTTTCGGGGAGACAGAGTCCTTGCACCCAGGGGCTCGCAAGCCGATCGAGCCAGCGGGCCCTGAACTCAAAGCAGCACCGTTCTCTGGGCAAAGCGTTCTCCGAGCAGCAGCGTCCGCGAACAGAGACGCGTGGACGAGAGCGGAGGCGGCCCGCTTCCTGACCGGGCAGCGCCCGGGCTGAGGGTCCGGCCGCTGCCTGCTCAGCACCCGGCGTCGTACATGGGGAGGCAGGGGGCTAACTCCGAGTGCGTGCGAACCGAACGCCCCAGTTCAGTCAAGTCCCTCGGCCTCTCTGTGAGGAGGAAGTCGGCGGGGGAGGCCCGCCCCGTCCCCGCAAACGTCGCTCCACGCAAGGGCATGCCTTCTCAAAGCTGAGCCCGGGGAACGTTCGCGAGGGAGACCCAGAGCCTTACCTCCAGGGAACAAACCAGAAGCCGAGCTGCCTTTCGCGGGCAGGCCGCTCTCTCGCGACGAGAGGCGGGCTCGCGCCGGCCGGTTCGTGCGGCCGCCCGAGGGAGGTGCCCGGCCTTCGGGTCGGAGGACGTCCTAGAAGGCGCCCCTTCCCTGGGCCTCACAGAAGCCCCGCACGAGGGCGTCGAAACCGGCTCCTGCTGCGACTGGGACCGCAGGACCCACGGAGGCGCCCACTCCAGTCTCAGAGCGCGGGCGTCCTGCTGACAGCAGCCCCTCTTCTGCCAGCCTGACACTGGCCCCCGGTCGGCTCCCCTGGAGGGAGCGCTAGCGAAGCACCGCGCGCGGCCTGCCCGTCACGCAGAGAGGGCAGGACGGCGGCACCCGCCTTGGGGCAGCCAGGCTTGGAAGCGCCTGCCCCAGACGGGGCTGCGGGGCGGGGCGGGGCGGGGCGGGGCGGCCGGGGCAGAGGGTGGAAGGCCGCAGCAAGGGCCACCGGAGCACGTCGGGGGCAGCGCGGTTGCCCCGCACGCCACGCTCGGTGCCGTGATGAGGGAAGCCGTCCTGACACCGAGAAGCACAGCGCAAGGCGCGAACGCCTCAGCTCCGTGAGGGAGCAGCCCGGAGGAGGCCCACTCGGCGGCAGCCTCCCCCAGGGCCAGAAAGCCTTCTGTCGGACGCTGGCGGAGGCTCACACAACCCCCGAGAGCTTTGCCCCCCCTCCCCCACCCCAGGGACCCGTGGGGGCCGCCAGCCCGTCCGGCGCGACGGCGCGGTTCGGGGAGCCAGAGTCGTTCCGCACAGGGGCGCGGAAGCCGAAGGAGCCCAAGGTGCCCTGAGTTCAGAGCGACACGGTGCTCCGGGTAAAGCCTTCTCCCCCCTGACCAGCCTGGGCGAAGCGGGAGGCGTGGATGAGGGAGGAAGCGGCCCGGCGGCGTCCTGAGCGGCGAGCGCCGGGGCTGAGGGGGCCCGCCTCTGCCGGCTCAGCGCCTGGCGCCTGGCGCCTGGCGCCGTCGTGCGCGGGGAGGCGGTCTGCTACCTCAGAGCGTGTGTGGACGCCTGAGGCAAGGTCCCTCGGCCTCCCTGTGAGAAAGAAGTCAGGGTGGGATGCCCACAGCGTCCCCGCACACATGGCCCCACGGAGAAGGACGCCTTCTCCAGCCTGAGCCTGTGCAACGCGAGCGAGCGAGAACCAGAGCCTTACCTCCAAGAATCAAGCTTGAAGCCCAGCTGCCTTTTCGCGTGCAGGCCTCTCTCGCAAAGAGAGAAAGAGAGTGGCGCCCGTGGGCTGGTGCGGGAGCCGCGCGAAGATGCCCGGCCGTCGGGTCGGAGGACATCCGAGAAGCTGCCCCTTCCCTCGGCCTCACAGAAGCCCGCCCGAAGGCACCGAGACCGGCTCCTGCTGCTACCGTGACCGCGGGACCCACAGCGGCACACACGCCCCGGGACCGATGGCTCGGCAGTGCTTCGGCCAGCAGCCCCGCTTCTCTCGGGCCGGACCGTCGTCGCTGTGGGTCGGCGCCCCGGGAGCAAGCGTGAGGAAAGCACCGTGCTGCCTCCCCGTCCGGCGCAGAGCACAGGACGGCGACGCCCTCCTTGGGGCGTACATCCCTGGAGGCGCCCTGAGCCTGGAGGCCTTCCCGAACCCGAACCCCGGTGGGGGCGGGGAGGGCAGCTGGGAGGGGAGGGAGCGCTGAACAAGTGCCTCGGCAGAACTGCGGCACGGGCCACTTGCCCCGGACACCGCACTCCGTGCCGGGGAGAGAGAAGCAAGCGGTCGGGACGCCCAGAAGCACAGAGCAAGGCACCTGCTCCTCTGCTCCACGAGCGAGCCGCACGGACGAGGCCCGGTCAGCTCGTTCCCCCTCATGCCAGAAGGCCTCCTGTCAGACGCTGGCGAACGTACACACCCCTCGCCCCGCCCCGCCGGCCCGGGGGCTCTGGCCTCCACCCAGGGGACAGGTGGGTGCCGCCAGCCCCTCCGGTGCGACGGCGTGTTTCGGGGAGACAGAGTCCTTGCACCCAGGGGCTCGCAAGCCGATCGAGCCAGCGGGCCCTGAACTCAAAGCAGCACCGTTCTCTGGGCAAAGCGTTCTCCGAGCAGCAGCGTCCGCGAACAGAGACGCGTGGACGAGAGCGGAGGCGGCCCGCTTCCTGACCGGGCAGCGCCCGGGCTGAGGGTCCGGCCGCTGCCTGCTCAGCACCCGGCGTCGTACATGGGGAGGCAGGGGGCTAACTCCGAGTGCGTGCGAACCGAACGCCCCAGTTCAGTCAAGTCCCTCGGCCTCTCTGTGAGGAGGAAGTCGGCGGGGGAGGCCCGCCCCGTCCCCGCAAACGTCGCTCCACGCAAGGGCATGCCTTCTCAAAGCTGAGCCCGGGGAACGTTCGCGAGGGAGACCCAGAGCCTTACCTCCAGGGAACAAACCAGAAGCCGAGCTGCCTTTCGCGGGCAGGCCGCTCTCTCGCGACGAGAGGCGGGCTCGCGCCGGCCGGTTCGTGCGGCCGCCCGAGGGAGGTGCCCGGCCTTCGGGTCGGAGGACGTCCTAGAAGGCGCCCCTTCCCTGGGCCTCACAGAAGCCCCGCACGAGGGCGTCGAAACCGGCTCCTGCTGCGACTGGGACCGCAGGACCCACGGAGGCGCCCACTCCAGTCTCAGAGCGCGGGCGTCCTGCTGACAGCAGCCCCTCTTCTGCCAGCCTGACACTGGCCCCCGGTCGGCTCCCCTGGAGGGAGCGCTAGCGAAGCACCGCGCGCGGCCTGCCCGTCACGCAGAGAGGGCAGGACGGCGGCACCCGCCTTGGGGCAGCCAGGCTTGGAAGCGCCTGCCCCAGACGGGGCTGCGGGGCGGGGCGGGGCGGGGCGGGGCGGCCGGGGCAGAGGGTGGAAGGCCGCAGCAAGGGCCACCGGAGCACGTCGGGGGCAGCGCGGTTGCCCCGCACGCCACGCTCGGTGCCGTGATGAGGGAAGCCGTCCTGACACCGAGAAGCACAGCGCAAGGCGCGAACGCCTCAGCTCCGTGAGGGAGCAGCCCGGAGGAGGCCCACTCGGCGGCAGCCTCCCCCAGGGCCAGAAAGCCTTCTGTCGGACGCTGGCGGAGGCTCACACAACCCCCGAGAGCTTTGCCCCCCCTCCCCCACCCCAGGGACCCGTGGGGGCCGCCAGCCCGTCCGGCGCGACGGCGCGGTTCGGGGAGCCAGAGTCGTTCCGCACAGGGGCGCGGAAGCCGAAGGAGCCCAAGGTGCCCTGAGTTCAGAGCGACACGGTG
Organism: Martes martes; assembly: GCF_963455335.1. NCBI lineage: Eukaryota > Metazoa > Chordata > Mammalia > Carnivora > Mustelidae > Martes > Martes martes. Next base: position 19,783 of record NW_027666665.1, read on the forward strand.
CTCCGGGTAAAGCCTTCTCCCCCCTGACCAGCCTGGGCGAAGCGGGAGGCGTGGATGAGGGAGGAAGCGGCCCGGCGGCGTCCTGAGCGGCGAGCGCCGGGGCTGAGGGGGCCCGCCTCTGCCGGCTCAGCGCCTGGCGCCTGGCGCCTGGCGCCGTCGTGCGCGGGGAGGCGGTCTGCTACCTCAGAGCGTGTGTGGACGCCTGAGGCAAGGTCCCTCGGCCTCCCTGTGAGAAAGAAGTCAGGGTGGGATGCCCACAGCGTCCCCGCACACATGGCCCCACGGAGAAGGACGCCTTCTCCAGCCTGAGCCTGTGCAACGCGAGCGAGCGAGAACCAGAGCCTTACCTCCAAGAATCAAGCTTGAAGCCCAGCTGCCTTTTCGCGTGCAGGCCTCTCTCGCAAAGAGAGAAAGAGAGTGGCGCCCGTGGGCTGGTGCGGGAGCCGCGCGAAGATGCCCGGCCGTCGGGTCGGAGGACATCCGAGAAGCTGCCCCTTCCCTCGGCCTCACAGAAGCCCGCCCGAAGGCACCGAGACCGGCTCCTGCTGCTACCGTGACCGCGGGACCCACAGCGGCACACACGCCCCGGGACCGATGGCTCGGCAGTGCTTCGGCCAGCAGCCCCGCTTCTCTCGGGCCGGACCGTCGTCGCTGTGGGTCGGCGCCCCGGGAGCAAGCGTGAGGAAAGCACCGTGCTGCCTCCCCGTCCGGCGCAGAGCACAGGACGGCGACGCCCTCCTTGGGGCGTACATCCCTGGAGGCGCCCTGAGCCTGGAGGCCTTCCCGAACCCGAACCCCGGTGGGGGCGGGGAGGGCAGCTGGGAGGGGAGGGAGCGCTGAACAAGTGCCTCGGCAGAACTGCGGCACGGGCCACTTGCCCCGGACACCGCACTCCGTGCCGGGGAGAGAGAAGCAAGCGGTCGGGACGCCCAGAAGCACAGAGCAAGGCACCTGCTCCTCTGCTCCACGAGCGAGCCGCACGGACGAGGCCCGGTCAGCTCGTTCCCCCTCATGCCAGAAGGCCTCCTGTCAGACGCTGGCGAACGTACACACCCCTCGCCCCGCCCCGCCGGCCCGGGGGCTCTGGCCTCCACCCAGGGGACAGGTGGGTGCCGCCAGCCCCTCCGGTGCGACGGCGTGTTTCGGGGAGACAGAGTCCTTGCACCCAGGGGCTCGCAAGCCGATCGAGCCAGCGGGCCCTGAACTCAAAGCAGCACCGTTCTCTGGGCAAAGCGTTCTCCGAGCAGCAGCGTCCGCGAACAGAGACGCGTGGACGAGAGCGGAGGCGGCCCGCTTCCTGACCGGGCAGCGCCCGGGCTGAGGGTCCGGCCGCTGCCTGCTCAGCACCCGGCGTCGTACATGGGGAGGCAGGGGGCTAACTCCGAGTGCGTGCGAACCGAACGCCCCAGTTCAGTCAAGTCCCTCGGCCTCTCTGTGAGGAGGAAGTCGGCGGGGGAGGCCCGCCCCGTCCCCGCAAACGTCGCTCCACGCAAGGGCATGCCTTCTCAAAGCTGAGCCCGGGGAACGTTCGCGAGGGAGACCCAGAGCCTTACCTCCAGGGAACAAACCAGAAGCCGAGCTGCCTTTCGCGGGCAGGCCGCTCTCTCGCGACGAGAGGCGGGCTCGCGCCGGCCGGTTCGTGCGGCCGCCCGAGGGAGGTGCCCGGCCTTCGGGTCGGAGGACGTCCTAGAAGGCGCCCCTTCCCTGGGCCTCACAGAAGCCCCGCACGAGGGCGTCGAAACCGGCTCCTGCTGCGACTGGGACCGCAGGACCCACGGAGGCGCCCACTCCAGTCTCAGAGCGCGGGCGTCCTGCTGACAGCAGCCCCTCTTCTGCCAGCCTGACACTGGCCCCCGGTCGGCTCCCCTGGAGGGAGCGCTAGCGAAGCACCGCGCGCGGCCTGCCCGTCACGCAGAGAGGGCAGGACGGCGGCACCCGCCTTGGGGCAGCCAGGCTTGGAAGCGCCTGCCCCAGACGGGGCTGCGGGGCGGGGCGGGGCGGGGCGGGGCGGCCGGGGCAGAGGGTGGAAGGCCGCAGCAAGGGCCACCGGAGCACGTCGGGGGCAGCGCGGTTGCCCCGCACGCCACGCTCGGTGCCGTGATGAGGGAAGCCGTCCTGACACCGAGAAGCACAGCGCAAGGCGCGAACGCCTCAGCTCCGTGAGGGAGCAGCCCGGAGGAGGCCCACTCGGCGGCAGCCTCCCCCAGGGCCAGAAAGCCTTCTGTCGGACGCTGGCGGAGGCTCACACAACCCCCGAGAGCTTTGCCCCCCCTCCCCCACCCCAGGGACCCGTGGGGGCCGCCAGCCCGTCCGGCGCGACGGCGCGGTTCGGGGAGCCAGAGTCGTTCCGCACAGGGGCGCGGAAGCCGAAGGAGCCCAAGGTGCCCTGAGTTCAGAGCGACACGGTGCTCCGGGTAAAGCCTTCTCCCCCCTGACCAGCCTGGGCGAAGCGGGAGGCGTGGATGAGGGAGGAAGCGGCCCGGCGGCGTCCTGAGCGGCGAGCGCCGGGGCTGAGGGGGCCCGCCTCTGCCGGCTCAGCGCCTGGCGCCTGGCGCCTGGCGCCGTCGTGCGCGGGGAGGCGGTCTGCTACCTCAGAGCGTGTGTGGACGCCTGAGGCAAGGTCCCTCGGCCTCCCTGTGAGAAAGAAGTCAGGGTGGGATGCCCACAGCGTCCCCGCACACATGGCCCCACGGAGAAGGACGCCTTCTCCAGCCTGAGCCTGTGCAACGCGAGCGAGCGAGAACCAGAGCCTTACCTCCAAGAATCAAGCTTGAAGCCCAGCTGCCTTTTCGCGTGCAGGCCTCTCTCGCAAAGAGAGAAAGAGAGTGGCGCCCGTGGGCTGGTGCGGGAGCCGCGCGAAGATGCCCGGCCGTCGGGTCGGAGGACATCCGAGAAGCTGCCCCTTCCCTCGGCCTCACAGAAGCCCGCCCGAAGGCACCGAGACCGGCTCCTGCTGCTACCGTGACCGCGGGACCCACAGCGGCACACACGCCCCGGGACCGATGGCTCGGCAGTGCTTCGGCCAGCAGCCCCGCTTCTCTCGGGCCGGACCGTCGTCGCTGTGGGTCGGCGCCCCGGGAGCAAGCGTGAGGAAAGCACCGTGCTGCCTCCCCGTCCGGCGCAGAGCACAGGACGGCGACGCCCTCCTTGGGGCGTACATCCCTGGAGGCGCCCTGAGCCTGGAGGCCTTCCCGAACCCGAACCCCGGTGGGGGCGGGGAGGGCAGCTGGGAGGGGAGGGAGCGCTGAACAAGTGCCTCGGCAGAACTGCGGCACGGGCCACTTGCCCCGGACACCGCACTCCGTGCCGGGGAGAGAGAAGCAAGCGGTCGGGACGCCCAGAAGCACAGAGCAAGGCACCTGCTCCTCTGCTCCACGAGCGAGCCGCACGGACGAGGCCCGGTCAGCTCGTTCCCCCTCATGCCAGAAGGCCTCCTGTCAGACGCTGGCGAACGTACACACCCCTCGCCCCGCCCCGCCGGCCCGGGGGCTCTGGCCTCCACCCAGGGGACAGGTGGGTGCCGCCAGCCCCTCCGGTGCGACGGCGTGTTTCGGGGAGACAGAGTCCTTGCACCCAGGGGCTCGCAAGCCGATCGAGCCAGCGGGCCCTGAACTCAAAGCAGCACCGTTCTCTGGGCAAAGCGTTCTCCGAGCAGCAGCGTCCGCGAACAGAGACGCGTGGACGAGAGCGGAGGCGGCCCGCTTCCTGACCGGGCAGCGCCCGGGCTGAGGGTCCGGCCGCTGCCTGCTCAGCACCCGGCGTCGTACATGGGGAGGCAGGGGGCTAACTCCGAGTGCGTGCGAACCGAACGCCCCAGTTCAGTCAAGTCCCTCGGCCTCTCTGTGAGGAGGAAGTCGGCGGGGGAGGCCCGCCCCGTCCCCGCAAACGTCGCTCCACGCAAGGGCATGCCTTCTCAAAGCTGAGCCCGGGGAACGTTCGCGAGGGAGACCCAGAGCCTTACCTCCAGGGAACAAACCAGAAGCCGAGCTGCCTTTCGCGGGCAGGCCGCTCTCTCGCGACGAGAGGCGGGCTCGCGCCGGCCGGTTCGTGCGGCCGCCCGAGGGAGGTGCCCGGCCTTCGGGTCGGAGGACGTCCTAGAAGGCGCCCCTTCCCTGGGCCTCACAGAAGCCCCGCACGAGGGCGTCGAAACCGGCTCCTGCTGCGACTGGGACCGCAGGACCCACGGAGGCGCCCACTCCAGTCTCAGAGCGCGGGCGTCCTGCTGACAGCAGCCCCTCTTCTGCCAGCCTGACACTGGCCCCCGGTCGGCTCCCCTGGAGGGAGCGCTAGCGAAGCACCGCGCGCGGCCTGCCCGTCACGCAGAGAGGGCAGGACGGCGGCACCCGCCTTGGGGCAGCCAGGCTTGGAAGCGCCTGCCCCAGACGGGGCTGCGGGGCGGGGCGGGGCGGGGCGGGGCGGCCGGGGCAGAGGGTGGAAGGCCGCAGCAAGGGCCACCGGAGCACGTCGGGGGCAGCGCGGTTGCCCCGCACGCCACGCTCGGTGCCGTGATGAGGGAAGCCGTCCTGACACCGAGAAGCACAGCGCAAGGCGCGAACGCCTCAGCTCCGTGAGGGAGCAGCCCGGAGGAGGCCCACTCGGCGGCAGCCTCCCCCAGGGCCAGAAAGCCTTCTGTCGGACGCTGGCGGAGGCTCACACAACCCCCGAGAGCTTTGCCCCCCCTCCCCCACCCCAGGGACCCGTGGGGGCCGCCAGCCCGTCCGGCGCGACGGCGCGGTTCGGGGAGCCAGAGTCGTTCCGCACAGGGGCGCGGAAGCCGAAGGAGCCCAAGGTGCCCTGAGTTCAGAGCGACACGGTGCTCCGGGTAAAGCCTTCTCCCCCCTGACCAGCCTGGGCGAAGCGGGAGGCGTGGATGAGGGAGGAAGCGGCCCGGCGGCGTCCTGAGCGGCGAGCGCCGGGGCTGAGGGGGCCCGCCTCTGCCGGCTCAGCGCCTGGCGCCTGGCGCCTGGCGCCGTCGTGCGCGGGGAGGCGGTCTGCTACCTCAGAGCGTGTGTGGACGCCTGAGGCAAGGTCCCTCGGCCTCCCTGTGAGAAAGAAGTCAGGGTGGGATGCCCACAGCGTCCCCGCACACATGGCCCCACGGAGAAGGACGCCTTCTCCAGCCTGAGCCTGTGCAACGCGAGCGAGCGAGAACCAGAGCCTTACCTCCAAGAATCAAGCTTGAAGCCCAGCTGCCTTTTCGCGTGCAGGCCTCTCTCGCAAAGAGAGAAAGAGAGTGGCGCCCGTGGGCTGGTGCGGGAGCCGCGCGAAGATGCCCGGCCGTCGGGTCGGAGGACATCCGAGAAGCTGCCCCTTCCCTCGGCCTCACAGAAGCCCGCCCGAAGGCACCGAGACCGGCTCCTGCTGCTACCGTGACCGCGGGACCCACAGCGGCACACACGCCCCGGGACCGATGGCTCGGCAGTGCTTCGGCCAGCAGCCCCGCTTCTCTCGGGCCGGACCGTCGTCGCTGTGGGTCGGCGCCCCGGGAGCAAGCGTGAGGAAAGCACCGTGCTGCCTCCCCGTCCGGCGCAGAGCACAGGACGGCGACGCCCTCCTTGGGGCGTACATCCCTGGAGGCGCCCTGAGCCTGGAGGCCTTCCCGAACCCGAACCCCGGTGGGGGCGGGGAGGGCAGCTGGGAGGGGAGGGAGCGCTGAACAAGTGCCTCGGCAGAACTGCGGCACGGGCCACTTGCCCCGGACACCGCACTCCGTGCCGGGGAGAGAGAAGCAAGCGGTCGGGACGCCCAGAAGCACAGAGCAAGGCACCTGCTCCTCTGCTCCACGAGCGAGCCGCACGGACGAGGCCCGGTCAGCTCGTTCCCCCTCATGCCAGAAGGCCTCCTGTCAGACGCTGGCGAACGTACACACCCCTCGCCCCGCCCCGCCGGCCCGGGGGCTCTGGCCTCCACCCAGGGGACAGGTGGGTGCCGCCAGCCCCTCCGGTGCGACGGCGTGTTTCGGGGAGACAGAGTCCTTGCACCCAGGGGCTCGCAAGCCGATCGAGCCAGCGGGCCCTGAACTCAAAGCAGCACCGTTCTCTGGGCAAAGCGTTCTCCGAGCAGCAGCGTCCGCGAACAGAGACGCGTGGACGAGAGCGGAGGCGGCCCGCTTCCTGACCGGGCAGCGCCCGGGCTGAGGGTCCGGCCGCTGCCTGCTCAGCACCCGGCGTCGTACATGGGGAGGCAGGGGGCTAACTCCGAGTGCGTGCGAACCGAACGCCCCAGTTCAGTCAAGTCCCTCGGCCTCTCTGTGAGGAGGAAGTCGGCGGGGGAGGCCCGCCCCGTCCCCGCAAACGTCGCTCCACGCAAGGGCATGCCTTCTCAAAGCTGAGCCCGGGGAACGTTCGCGAGGGAGACCCAGAGCCTTACCTCCAGGGAACAAACCAGAAGCCGAGCTGCCTTTCGCGGGCAGGCCGCTCTCTCGCGACGAGAGGCGGGCTCGCGCCGGCCGGTTCGTGCGGCCGCCCGAGGGAGGTGCCCGGCCTTCGGGTCGGAGGACGTCCTAGAAGGCGCCCCTTCCCTGGGCCTCACAGAAGCCCCGCACGAGGGCGTCGAAACCGGCTCCTGCTGCGACTGGGACCGCAGGACCCACGGAGGCGCCCACTCCAGTCTCAGAGCGCGGGCGTCCTGCTGACAGCAGCCCCTCTTCTGCCAGCCTGACACTGGCCCCCGGTCGGCTCCCCTGGAGGGAGCGCTAGCGAAGCACCGCGCGCGGCCTGCCCGTCACGCAGAGAGGGCAGGACGGCGGCACCCGCCTTGGGGCAGCCAGGCTTGGAAGCGCCTGCCCCAGACGGGGCTGCGGGGCGGGGCGGGGCGGGGCGGGGCGGCCGGGGCAGAGGGTGGAAGGCCGCAGCAAGGGCCACCGGAGCACGTCGGGGGCAGCGCGGTTGCCCCGCACGCCACGCTCGGTGCCGTGATGAGGGAAGCCGTCCTGACACCGAGAAGCACAGCGCAAGGCGCGAACGCCTCAGCTCCGTGAGGGAGCAGCCCGGAGGAGGCCCACTCGGCGGCAGCCTCCCCCAGGGCCAGAAAGCCTTCTGTCGGACGCTGGCGGAGGCTCACACAACCCCCGAGAGCTTTGCCCCCCCTCCCCCACCCCAGGGACCCGTGGGGGCCGCCAGCCCGTCCGGCGCGACGGCGCGGTTCGGGGAGCCAGAGTCGTTCCGCACAGGGGCGCGGAAGCCGAAGGAGCCCAAGGTGCCCTGAGTTCAGAGCGACACGGTGCTCCGGGTAAAGCCTTCTCCCCCCTGACCAGCCTGGGCGAAGCGGGAGGCGTGGATGAGGGAGGAAGCGGCCCGGCGGCGTCCTGAGCGGCGAGCGCCGGGGCTGAGGGGGCCCGCCTCTGCCGGCTCAGCGCCTGGCGCCTGGCGCCTGGCGCCGTCGTGCGCGGGGAGGCGGTCTGCTACCTCAGAGCGTGTGTGGACGCCTGAGGCAAGGTCCCTCGGCCTCCCTGTGAGAAAGAAGTCAGGGTGGGATGCCCACAGCGTCCCCGCACACATGGCCCCACGGAGAAGGACGCCTTCTCCAGCCTGAGCCTGTGCAACGCGAGCGAGCGAGAACCAGAGCCTTACCTCCAAGAATCAAGCTTGAAGCCCAGCTGCCTTTTCGCGTGCAGGCCTCTCTCGCAAAGAGAGAAAGAGAGTGGCGCCCGTGGGCTGGTGCGGGAGCCGCGCGAAGATGCCCGGCCGTCGGGTCGGAGGACATCCGAGAAGCTGCCCCTTCCCTCGGCCTCACAGAAGCCCGCCCGAAGGCACCGAGACCGGCTCCTGCTGCTACCGTGACCGCGGGACCCACAGCGGCACACACGCCCCGGGACCGATGGCTCGGCAGTGCTTCGGCCAGCAGCCCCGCTTCTCTCGGGCCGGACCGTCGTCGCTGTGGGTCGGCGCCCCGGGAGCAAGCGTGAGGAAAGCACCGTGCTGCCTCCCCGTCCGGCGCAGAGCACAGGACGGCGACGCCCTCCTT